>NW_012115132.1:6756599-6824185 GCF_000951035.1 Colobus angolensis palliatus
CTTCCCTCCCCTCCCCTCCCTTCCCTCCTTCCTTCCCTTTTTTTCTTTCCATGCATCTATCGAATCATCCACTCATTCAACTATTTAAGTTGCCTATTGGGGAAGACAGACATTGAATAATTTATGAAGATGAATGTAAAACATGAGTAGAAGAAAGTGATAATTTAGATTTGCATATAATGGTGTTGAAGAAGAAGGGAAAGCTATGGGACCATATAGTGCAGGGGAAGGGAAGACAGCTAATCATATCTCTGGATGTAAGAAAAGCTATTTTTAGGATATAATGTTTTTTCTTGAGAAATGAAGGCTCAAAATGCTTTAAATAGAAATTGGATGTGAGGAGTGAGTAAGAAGGAAGAGTCAAGCTTACTACCCAAGTACTGGCTTGGGTACATCTGTCAATGAGATGATATGACTAGTCTTAGAAAAATTTTTTGAGATGCCTGCAAGATGTCTCAAGTAGAGATATGGACCACAAATTTGGGTATATGGGTCTGAAGGTTAGACAAGGTCAATCTAAACTAGAGGAGAGATTTATTGTAAACATGGATAGATGAGAGATAATTTGTGGAGGTGCGTGGAGAAAGAGGATCATGGAGTCTTGGGGATAGTGCTGATAAATTTCAATCTTTAGGAAATGGGTAGATGAGGAAGAGCCAACAAAGAGATCCTGACAAGACAGCTAAAGATGTAGGTGGAAAAACAGGAGGGTATGGTGTGCTGACACTGAGTGAAAAGTGTTTTGTTATTTTTTTTTTAAAGGAGGAAGTGGTTAGAAAGGTCAAATGCTATTGCCAGGTCAAGCAAGAAAAAAACTGAGTCAACTGTACTTAGAGATATAGATGATTATTGACTATCTCAGCAAGAATAGTTTCAGTGGAACAGAAACCTGCTTTGAATGAGTTAAAGAGAAAAGGAGAAGTGAGAAAAGGGAGATGCCAATTGCAGATAACTTCTTTGAAAACTGCTACTTTTAAGAAGATAAAAAGACAAAGTTGAAGCTAGGGGGTGTGTGAGGGCAGGATTTTTTTTTCTTTTCTTGTTTTCCTTTCACATTTTACTATGTGGAACCTTTATTAAGTTTGTGTATTTGTTACTGGCAGCTAATTCATACAGATTTGCAGCAACCTCAATTCATACCTCCTCAGAAGAAATAATTCAACCAAGGTTGCATAAGGCAGAAGGAGGGACTGAAAGAAGTTTTAGAGCAGGAGTGAAACTTTATTTAAAAGCTGTAGAGCGGGAAGAAAGGAAGTCGAGTGCACTTGGAAGAGGGCCAAGTGGCTGACTTGAGATATCAAGTGCATGGTTTGACCTATGACTTGGAGTTTTATATGTTGGCATGCTTCTGGGAACTTGCATCTCTTCTCCCCTGCTTCTTCCCTTGTGGTGGGCTGTCCACATATGCAGTTTTGGTCTGCTAGCACTTGGGAGGGGAGCATGAGCAGTGTGTTTACTAGAGTTGTATGAATGCTCACTTGAGATGTTCTTCCCTTATCAGTCTAGCATTGCTAGAGGAAGGTCATATGCCAGTTAAACGCCACCATTTTGCCTCTTGGTGTGCATGCTTGAGCCCACTCGCCCAGCTCCTGAGCTCTTATTGGGAAGCTACTGGTCACTAGTTTTGGGATTTTTCTGTGTATTGGGAGACTGCCTTTCCCGGGAGCCAGTTGCGACCAATTATTATTTTAGAGATGCAGTTTGACAATTGCCTGACCATCACCTGATGCATGCCTGACATTCCTGGTGGGGCTAGGCTCTCTCCTGCCCTGCTCATGTCTGACTAGCTACCTCCTATAACATATTGAAGTGGGAGAACCAGTGGAAAGGGGCAGTGTAGCGACAGAAAAGGATAGAGATAATTAAATATGAACTCCAGCAGGTGAGACTGGATGAGATTTATTACACAGACTTCACCTTAGTGAAAAAGCAGGACAAATCTTCCATTTAAGTAAGGATGATGTGCAAAAATAAAAGGCAAATGGGGAAGTAATGAAAGTAAATTCGTAGAATTGGTGATAGGAAGCCAGTGGAGTATGCCTTTCCATATGGCTCCAATGACTGGAGGAACATCAGGGTCCTTTGTCTTCTGCCAATTAGATAAACAGCACAGACACACGTGGAGTGGTTGTAAGGACGGAAGAGTTTAATAGGCAAGAAAGAAGAAAAAAGCTCCCCCGTGCAGAGGGAGGGGGGCTCCGAGCGGAGAGAGACCCCCCAACCCGCCAGTCCTGTGGAAAACAGTAGGTTATATTAGGAGGCTGGAGGAGGTGGTGTCTGATTTGCATAGGGCTCAGGGGATTGGTTTCACCAGGTATGTCATTCACATAGACTGCAAGAAAACTGGCCCTCCCACCCTAGCCTTTTAATATGCAAAGGCAGGTCACCATGATGTCCTGCACACGTGGAGTTATCTGGAGGCAGCCATGATGCTTGACACAGTGGTGACAAGGAGAAGAGGGCAGGAATCACCATGTTGGATGGATCCAGTTTCTAATTGTTGGCATTTGTATATCAAAGCTTGCCCGCCTGGCTATTCAAGTCGTTTTTCTATTAGAAAAGAAGTGTTTCTGGAGCTGCTTTTATTAAAAGAAAAAACCTTACCAAGGACTCCTTACCCTCTCTATCTGCCTAAAATAACTTCTTTAATAACTCCTGTATTACTTTCTTGAAAACATGGGCTTTTGTAAGGAAGTTTGCTGAGAGAAAAGAGTACATTTGGCAGGCTAGAAACTTGAGAAGAGGGTAAATGGTTTAGTAACTATGATCTGAATGCTTGTGTCCCTCCAAATTTATTATGTTGAAACCTACTCACTCCCCCATGTGGATGTTAAGAGGTGGAGCCTTTGAGAGGTGATTAGGTGACTAAAGCAGAACTCTCATAAATGGGTTTAATGCTCTTATAACACAGGCCCAAGGGAGTTTGTTTTGCCCCTTTTGTCATGAGATGATACAGCCAGAAGGCACCATCTGTAAGGAAGAGAGCCCACATCAAACTCTGAGAGCGCTGGCACCTTGATCTTGGACTTCCTAGTCACCAGAACTGAACAATAAATATTTATTGTTCAATAAATAAACCACTCAACTTATGATATTTTTGTTATCATAACATTTTGTTAGTAGCCCAAGTGGACTAAGACAAGAGTCATTACTATGAAATACTGGCTTAGGAAACCTACCGTAATAGCATTTTCAAAGTGTCTTTAATTTAGAGTTCATTAAACCTTGTTTTGTTTCTCACACGAGATTCTTCAACAAAGAGCAGATTCATGGAAAGAATGTAAAGAGATTTTCACCGTTTGCCTCCTTTTGTCTGATCTCTAATAAGGTTACGAAAACTGCTTTAAATATTGTGTACCTAACTTTGCACTTGCTCTGGGTTCCCATGGTGGTTTATTCTCTGTGATAAAGCAATTTTTAGAGAATTAATGTCACAGTCACTGGTGAGAACTTTTGAGGGGAGGGAAAGCTTGTAAAAGCCAACAATTCTATCTGCAATAAACAGCGAATTTTTATGAAACTTCGTTGCTCATAAGAAAAAAAGAGAAAACAAAACTAAATGTAAGGGAATGATAAGTCTGTAAGAGATCTTGGGAGGTCATTTGATATGCATTGTGACTCCATTTGGGCGTGGTTTTCCTTGATCTTTGATCTTTGTCTCCTTTGGCACATACTAATAATGATAATGCTACTATATGCTACATACTGTTCACATTCTTTTACACAAATTAACTCAGTTAGTCCTCAAAAATATTCCTGTAAGGTAGTGTCTACTATTGTTCTCATTTTAGAGATAAGAAAACTGAGACACAGAGCGGTTAAGTATCTCGTCCAAGGTAACACATTTAAGGTTAGAGCTATAGATTAAAGCCCCGTGCAGTGTGGCTGTAAAGCTTGTGTTCTTATAGGCACTCAGTGGGTGAATTGATTAATGCATGCCTTCTTGCCTTTGTTCACCTGGCATAATCTCATATTCTGATTTTACAAATGAGGTCCAAAATCCTATTCAAGATTGGCCAAGGTCATACCATAAAGGACAGAGCAGTTATTTAACATCAGCTATTTTGACTCCATGTCTTACTCTTTTTCATTATGCCATAATTGCCTCTGTATCTAATTCATGTCTGGTGATTCCCTTTTGCTCTGAGTTTTGTGTGCACCTCCAGCCTGTGTACCTCCTGCTCAGGAATGATCTAATATTTACTGTGTGGGCTTCAAAGTTTATTTGATTTGGAGCAACCTAAACGGCCAGTTGGCAAGGTCTAAATATAAGATTGTAAATACAGGGACAGGGATGCATATTTCTAGCCTGAGGGTATCTCACAGTTATGGTAAAATATCGTGAATTATTGGCAACTGTTGGCATAACTGAAATGGATTTTTCAATTCTAAATGTTTGTGGTATGTTATGTAAATTCACATAAAGGGAGAAACTGCAGAATTATGGCAATAAACCTTAATTTTTTTATGAATTACAGCAGTTTAAGAAAGTGGAATTTTCAGTTTGAAAAAGTAATTAATTTTGCAAGAGTCTTGCCTTGATGATCACACATAAGGGTCATTATTTTGCACAGTGCATGCACCTTGCAGTGTTCAGAATAGGCTGCATTTGTTGCTACCACCCTTGTTTCCTTGCAATATCCCGTGTTGTGACTGGGCAATACACTTTGCTGCACTGATTTGACTGAGGGAAGAAACCACAGCACGGTGTGGTTTAAATGACTCACTCAGTCCTGTAAAAGTGGTCTGTGTTAGAGCCAGAGTTAGGATTGGGATCTTCCATCTTGAATGCCATGCTTTGTGTTAAACCACATGGTGTTCCAATATATCATTTGGCCCATTTAAACCGCGTGGATAATTCATTTTTCAGCACTCTGGTTATATATAATATTAGCTGTCACTTCCATTAGCTGCTTACACACCTGCATGTAGCTTACACCAGTCTCCTTTTCTGCAGGTTCTGACATCACAAGTGGTGCTCATTAAGCACTACAAAAACAATTAAACACAACAACAACCCTCCTTTGTTCTGCCCTACTGTATTTTACTTTTGGTTTCTGCTCAATGGAATTTAGTACCAGTTTTATTATAATGCCTGTCTAGGGGAACATCCGTTTTCTTGCAAACTTTCAGAGCCTTTTCTTAGAGCAGAATAGGGATTTTACATTTATGTTCAACGGAGCTTCAGAGATATTAGGAAACTTCTTAAAACTATCTTGGTGAGGTAGCACTAAAGGAGCCTGTGGTGAGACCCAGATTTCAACCTCCCACCCCATGACAGATTATCTATTTTCAGCTTAGGTTTGCCACCAACACATTCTTAGGCAGTGGAGAAACAAGAAACTGCATTTTTAGAGTCCTTCCTCATATGGTTCCTGTTTAGTGTCCGCCAAAAAGAGGCATTCATGTGAAATTTTGAAGACAGAAGGAAAAATTGAACAGAAGAGAGATTGATCTTAGGTTTATACATTTGTGCGTCCAACAAATAATTATTTATATCCTACATGTGGTAGGCATTGTTCTATATCCTGAGGATATAGCCCTTTTTCTCACAGAGTTTGTATTCTGTGAGTGGGTGAGAAGACAAAAAACAATCAAAACAACGCCAACAGGCAAGTGAAATATAAGTATATATTTCAGATCATGATCAGTGTTATGAAGGCAAAACAAAAGTAAGATAATATATTTCAGAGAAGATACTAGGAATAGAATAACTTTTGTTCAAGGATATTTTAAAGTTTTAAAACATGTTCCACAATTGATTTTTCCAGGGAAATTTTAACTTCCTAAACCTTTCTGGAATTTTTTCTTGTTAATTATCCAAGTTTGAATTTAATTTAGCTATCATGTGTTTATGCGGTTACCGGTGGTTTCTTTAAATAGTCTTTGTTAGTATACCCAGTAAGGCTGCTAAACACTGTCAGTCTGTTTTCTGTAGCATATAACAAAATACCTGAAACTGGGTAGTTTATAAAGAAAAGGAAGTTATTTCTTACAATTATGGAGGCTGAGAAGTCCAAGGGCAGGAGGTCGCATCTGGTGAGAGCCTTCTTGCTGGTGGGAACTCTCTGAAGGGTCCCAAGGTAGTGCAGGGGATCGCATGGGAGGAGGTTGAGTGTGCTAACATGCTAGCTCAGGTCTCTCTTCCTTTTCTTGTAAAGCCACCGATTCCTCTCCCATGATAACCCATTAACCCGTTAATCCATCAATCCATTCATGAGAGCAGAGCCTTCATGATCCAGTCACCTCTTAAAGATCCATATCTCAATACAAGCACATTGAGGATGAAATTCCAACATGAGTTTTGGAGGGAACATTTAAGCCATAGCACTGACTATTATGATCAAAGTGATGTCTCAATCTCTTTGTCGAGATGCTGGTTTGTTTGTTTTTAGTTCTGACAGCCTGTCACACTCTCTATTTCCATAAACCCTGTTGGTTGAGGAAAGAAATGAAATTTCAAGGGAGTCACTGTAAGTTACCAATGAGAACTATGATTGTGTTTCACCAGTTTGCTTTCCTAAGTTTTATATGAATTTATTAGCATGCTCTCCCCAGGTCAACTTTGTCCTGTATAAGATTCTATAGGACTGTGGCATAATAAGCATATATCTCAAGAACATTCTGGATTGACTCAAATACGGGAGAGTTCACCCAAGGTCTGTCTGTCCCTCTCCTTAGGAAGTGATAAACAAGCATGAGGCCTTACTTCTGTAGATAGAATTGAGCATATCTCTTTTGGAGATTGACTCTGATTTATGGTTGAGTGCATAGAGTGTGTCCTAGGGCATCAAGCTGTAATTGCACTCCTTCAAAGTGCACGCTTGTGCTCTCATCCTACATAAAGGGGAGCTGCATAATTCTCTGTGTTTATTTAACTTATGATTTATTTCTTTTGAAAGGATTATGTCTTTTGGTTAAAACATTCTATTCAGGGGAGATGGAGATTTAAGGAATAAAGAGGCTTTAGTCTTAGGAGGCTGCTTTTTTTCTGTTAATTCTGCTTACCTGTAGAATCCTTTTATTTAGAAAAGAATTCCATATTGTTACAGAAAAGGGGCCCCTATCCAGACTCCAAGAGAGGGTTCTTGGATCTCATGCGAGAAGTAATTCAGGGCAAGTTCATAGAGTACAGTGAAAGCAAGTTTATTGAGAAAGTAAAGAAATAAAAGAATGGCTACTCCATAGACAGAGCAGCCCTGAGGACTGCAACCTGGTTGCCCATTTTTATGGTTGTTTCTCGATTTGATGCCAAACAAAGGGTGGATAACTCATGCCTCCCCTTTTTAGACCATATAGGGTAACTTCCTGATGTCACCATGGCATTTGTAAACTGTCGTGACGCTGGTGGCTGTGTAGCAGTGAGGACAAACAGAGGTCACTCTTGCACTCTGTGGCCGTCATAGTTTTGGTGGGTTTTAGCCTGCTTCTTTATGGCAACCTGTCTTATCAGCAAGGTCTTTATGACCTGTATCTTGTGACGACCTTCTATTTCACCCCGTGACTTCTTAGAATGCCTTAACCATCTGGGAATGCAGCCCAGCAGGTCTCAACTTTATTTTACCGAGCTCCTCTTCAAGATGGAGTTGCTCTGGTTCACATGCCTCTGACAATATGTCTTATATGACATTTGGCCACTTTGAGGCCTATAATAAAAATTGTTTTAAAAATACTCCTCTCACCTTTATCACTGCCACCATCAAATTAAGATTAGATGCTTAAGTGTGCTAGAAAAATAGTCCTTTTCTTTCCAGTACAGCTTTGATAAATAGAACCAAGGAAGGTTGGATTTTAGTGTAGGCTCTGAGTTTGTGTGGTAATCTGGGGCTAGACACTTATGTCCCATGTGAGAGTCCGAGTCACATTGCCTTATGTGTAGAAGGAGGAGATTATATTAGAACATCAGTTCTTAAAGATTGTCTTCTTAAGACAACTTTACACTCCAGAAGTAGGGTCCTATAGAGCTCAGCCTGAATTCCACTGGCAGCTTCCTTGGGTCTGCAGCTTGCAGATGACATATTGTGGGACTATTCAGCCTCCATCATTATGTGAGCTATTTTATATTGTAAGTCCTATCTTATCTGCCTATATCTGATTGTTTCTGTTTTCCTGGGCTGTGGTCTGTTTTCTTTTAAAAAATGCAAAGCCATTCTTGAACTAATTAAATGGTTTAGAATTTAGTTTTGATGTCAAATTTACAGGAAAAATTAAGTTAAAAAAAGTAGAACAAAAAGAAAATTAAAAAGAAAATTAATTCACTAGCTCCCTCCTTTTGATGAACTTGTTTGATCTCCCTCTGATTTTTTTCCAGTTATTAATATTTACGTATCTAAAAAGTGGATTTGTTCAAAAACTGTTATCTAAAATACAGTTGCTGAAGATGATACATTGTAAAGTAGACAGCATGTTAGGGCTCTTGTTTCTGTTTTTCTCTTCCTCAAAGAAGCATCCAAGTGTGCAATCAGGGCTAGCTAGAATGGCAATTTAATGATGGCAAAGATGGCTTTTCTTATGTTTTGTTCCTCTGCCATCTTCAAGCTGTTTCTGTCATTTGCATGGTTAAAGATTAGTATCCTAACCACCTTCCAGCCATTAAAGGTAGAGGATCTGAAGAGCAGGACAATACAGTCAGGAAGTAGCCTATTTCACTTAAGCTCACCTCCCATTTGCCAGAATTTATTTCCATGGCCATGTAGGGGCAAAAAGAATTTTTCTTCACTTCCTTTTGAAGTTTCAATAATCTGAGTCTATAAAATAAATGGACAATAGGGAGATTAACAGGAGAAAATGCATACGGATTTATGACATGCACACGTGTGCACAGGAGACACGCAAAATGTGAGACTCAAAGAATGGCCATATAAATGAAGTTTTCATATCCTACAGAAAGGAATAAGGGCTTGGGACTTCTGGAGGGTGGTGGCAAAAGATTATAGAAAGGTCAGTGGAAGAAACACATGTTAAGCAACACTGTTGTGTTATGAAATCTCTTAGATAAAAGTAATCAGAAAGGGCGACTCTCTGTGACAATCTTAGTTTTGGGGAGATGTCAGAACATCATCTCTCCTTAGACAAATAAATGGAGCTCCAAAAGAACCTCTGCTTGCATCCACTGTTTACCTTAGCAAGGTAGAAACATGTAAATTTTCTTTACAACAGGACAGTTTTTCAGAGCTATTCCTATTTTGAGTTCTCTGGATTAGCAATTCAAAATATGCCAAAGAAGTATATTCTGGTCTTCCAGAGTTTTCCTTTTGAATCTTTATTTTCAGAAAGTTTCATTTATTAAAACCCCCTATCAGTCTTGTAGTCCTGAGAATTAAGTTTGTTCTGTCCTGAGAATAGGTCGGTTCAGTTAAATAGTTGTGTCTCATTTGAGGAACTGGCGTTACAGGTGGGCTCCCAAAGTTAGGCCTCTATATGGTACAATAAAACAGGTATTTAATGGGAGATATTTCTGAGGAAACAAAATAAAAACAAAGGTTAATTCTTGGAGCAGTCTAAAAACCATCATTTGAGTTTGAAGGTCAGCCAGCTGAGATTTCTAGATGTTGGCTCAAAGCATCTTCGGTGAAAGCAGAAGCAGACAATGGCAGTCTGTACAGATTTTCCTGATTTGCAGTTTAAATGTAGCTGATGTAGTAATTTCTGAGTCTATTTATCAAGTTGACCAGTTTCCTGCTTGCAAGGTTTTAATTTTTGTGATTCCAAGTCAGAAGAATGGGAGAAAAATTGGTAAAATTAGTATGGAGTCTTAGAGCCAAAAAAAATTTAGAATCCAGTCCAAATTGCAGGTGAAGAAGAATCTCAAAAACAATGAACAGGGTTAAAATATAATAATGATTGTACTATAGTTTTCCTCTGAAACCTAGTTGTTCCTCTTTCCAGTCACACCAGTTTTTATAAAAGATAATCATAATAAGATGAATTTATTTGCAAAATGAGTTTAGTCTCATTAAATGTGGCCTGATTGTTTGCATAAAATGCCACAAGAATGATGATTGACCATATAGGCTCTTTTAAAGTTTGTTTTGCTGGAGTTTATCATAAGGAATCTCAGATTAGGCCTTTAAAAGCCACTCATTGCTATGAAGCTAAGCCAAGAACTTGCCATCAGGTTTTACCTGTATTACCTAAGGAAATTCCTATCTTCTTGAGGTTTCTAAAATACTCTGAGGTTGCTGGAACTGTTGGGAAGTGACATTCTTTACTTAATTCAAGTCTGGGAACCCTGTAAGAAAAGCATGTCTTCAAGATACCAGGCCAGTTTTCCAAGGGCTTCTATTGGCTTCATAAAGTCAACCTCAGTTTCTCAAAGCTGTCTCAACGTATCTAAGAATATGACATTCCAGTCGCAATCTTGGTAATGTAACCAGTGTTACCAATTGTCCTATTACAAAGAACAGAGATTCTAACTGAACTTACGTGGATAAGAATACTGCCATAAAGTAAGAATACTGATGAATGGTTTCTATATTTTGGAGAAATCAGGCAGGGAGAAAAACATAAATGTTTCAATTCTGTTTGTAAAAGTATATGTTACCAGATTGCTGTAAGCTATAGAAAGCTTAAAAGAAAAAATTTTCTTAAACTAGAAAACAACACAAAAATAAACATCAATGTTTCAAACAAAAGTCGTAAAATATAGTCCTTCATCAGTTCAGTCCCACATAATTAATTTTATTTCTTCTTATCAGATAATTATTTCTTTAATACAGATTTTGGACTCATAAAACTAGATGTTGGTTTAGCAGTTTTATGAGTCCATTGTTAAAAAATTATTATTAGAGTTCTAGAAATCTTACTCAGTCTAATAATATGGTTAATATGGCTTAAAGTCATCAGAAAGTGTTTCAGAGTACCTGCCAGAGTCCTTCCCATACATTTTTTGAAGAAGCAATTTTGCACTGTTGCTAACTGCAAAATGTTTTTAGAGATGAGTCAACACCATGATCTGTAGATGACAAAAACTTAGAATGGCCATGGCTAAAAATCAGATGAGTTTACTATAAATAGCCATTGACAAAAAAGTGGTTATTTTTGTCACGTACAATATTTTAACAAAATAGCCAGAACTATGACTGACAAAATATCAGAATTCTAGAAATTTCATACAATTTTGGATTACTCATATCAATAACATACCCATATAAATATAACTCAAAGAATGTTAAATATCATTTCCAATTTTACAGTGCTTCCCATGTAATTTATATTAAATAGACCTAATTTGTTTAATACTTCTCTTTTGGACTTCTAGGGGTCCTTCCAGAATACCCAAAAGGTAATTGGAGGCCAAAAAAACCTTAATTTTGATTTTGGGAAGTTTGTCAGAAATAAAGGTTCTAAACACTTGATCAAAATAGAATTATAGATTACTGCAAAATGATCATTCTTTTAGATCAGCGTGAGAATTAAAACATTTTAAAAGCAAACACAGGAAGTTACATACTTGTAAAAAATAAAAACAAAACAAAAAACCTTTACTCTTTGATAGGAGAGAAGCAGTTTTTACAAGTAATCAAAAGACAGGATGCGGTACACAGAATCTGTTTCTCCACCTTTTTTTTTTTTTTTTCCTTTTTGCAGTTCTCTGAAAAAGGTAAACAAATTTTTTTATTATTATTCCCTATCAATACTAAATAAAAATCTTGTTTAAAAGAGAGGACCAAATTCTAGTTTTATATTAGTGTCCTTTTGATATTAAGGGCTCATTTTAAGAAAACATAAATAATTTCTTTTTAATGTTAGTCAACTTAATCATGCTTAAATTCTTTTTTATAAGAATCATCTTTAATACACTTTTCATAACCTACCCATTCAGTCTTATCAATATCACTCTTATCTTTATTCATTCTGAAACAACCTTTAAATATCCTCCTAAATAGACAAAATTGCTTTTTGCTCAACTAGAACAAACAGCCTCATGCTTTCTTTATAGCTTTATTAACCAAAACCCCATCTTACTTTCCTTGTGTGCTTTGAATACAGAATTGTTTCCTTTATTTTTAGTAATTTTAATTGCATATGGTAATTAAACTTTTTACCCTTAGTAGCCTTAGTTTCTATTGAAAACCTAAAAAGTAAGCAATTTAAAATGACACATACCAACTTACTTATTTTATAATTTATAAAAATATATGCTTCATTATTGTATAATTTTTAAATGTGGGCCAAGACCTATGTACTTACAGAATCAAATATATTTTGTCTTTTATAAAATTTAAGCAGCCAAAAGTAAATAAACATGTTCAGCTATTAATGTTTCAATATTTTATCTAATTTGGAAATGATCCAGATATTCAATGACTAGCTAACATTTGATTTAACTTAGCAAATTTCTAAGTGTGTAGTTATCAAAGGGATTTGGGAAACCTATTTAAGCAAACATGTTACAAAATGTAGTTATTGATAAAAAGTACATTTATAAACTTTCATGCCACTTACATATATTTAGTTTTCTTTTTCTCATTAAAATGCAATGAGACATTAAATGAAGTAAGTTATAACCCTGCTAAAGATTTTTATAACATGTGTAAGAATTTTAAAATCAAATACATGGGTATTTTACTGATAATTCAAGAAGACTTAATTGTCTTTATGAAACCAATGATACTAACCTAGCCTTACCAAAGAGCCACCCAATTCACATGAACTTGAAAAGTACTTAAGTTTATTCAATATTTTTATTAGTTTTAGGATTTAGCTTTATTAGGGCTCATTTATCTAAATTCCTTCAAAGGATTTTATACCAAGTAGTCACAGCATATATCATACATGTACACATGTGTAAATACACACAAACATAGAATTCAGCTAACTGATAAGTTCCCATAGAAAAAGCAGGATCTAAAGCACACAACACACACACACACACACACACACACACACACACACACACACAAAGAGAGAAAAAGAGAGAGTCTCAATATTAGCTTTTAATTAAGCCAACTTCTGACCATAGATCATAGAGCTCTTTTCTTTAAATTAGAAAAAATCTTATTACATTTTAGCAAAGACAAACAGCAGTATTAAACTGTTTTTTTTTTTTTTTCTTTTGAGAATCATTTCCATCAAGTTTGCATTTTAAATAGACTGGCTTCTCAGGCAAGACTGGTTAGAAAATTTTCATCTCAAAGGCATAGGGAAAGAATACAAGTTTTTCCAAGAATAACTTTTGAGGAACATATTTGCATGTTAGACATCTTGTGTAATCAGTATTCGATTTTTTTTTTTCCATTTCTAAAGGGCAGGATGGTCTCATTTCTAATGCTTTGACTTTTTACAGTATTTTCAGACATCCTAAGATAAATAACTGCAGTTCAGTGGTTAGCAAGAACAGGTGGGCTTTAAATTTCTATCAAAGAAACATTTCTGTTTTTTTGAAATATTTAACTTTTAAGACAAAGACAGTTGCTTTTAATTCTCCTAAAACTGTGTGGCAACCTGAATGATATCTAGAAGATAACTCATACATCCAACAGTATCATCTTTAATTTGTTCTTTTATAACAGGGAGCAGATTTTCAGCTAAGACGCAAATCAAAAGATTTCTCTGTTCTGTACTGAAAGCTGTTTGCTTTTGATATGTTTTAATAAATTATTTTCTTTTATTTGGAGTATATGGTTCCATTATGCTTAAGGGTGAAGGCTAAACAAACAAAATAACATGTTCCTATTGCATTCTAAATAGAAACCAACATTTTATATCAAAAATATACCTACAAGTGATTTGAGATCAAAATAAAGAAGCATACATGAGACAAAAGCAAATAAACTTTATGACTTTAACCAAGTCTCTAAAGAGGAAGCAAAATAAAATTCAGCCCTTTCAAAATCCAGATAACTTCCGAAGACAGGGAAAAAGAAAGAAAAGCTTAAACAACCATCAGGATGCTACTCACAAATGGGGTGCAACTTGCATTTCTGTCTGGTCATATTCTTGGGGTTCCCAACCTTTCAGTTGGGTGCCTACACATGAAGGTTCAGTGATCCATGTGCTACTGATAGACAGAAGATAAAAATGATACAAATAGGAAAACAAAAGATGTTTATGGGAGGAAAAAGATTACTAATAAATGGATATCCCAAAAGACAAGAGTCATACAAATTCAAAACAAATATTTCTAACTAATTTCTATAAATTTTTCTCTCCTGAGCTAAAGTAATTTAGTGAAGAAAGGAATTTATGGAGGGTTCAAAAGACTTTTAAGACTGCCTTAAATCTGATTTCTGTTGAATTAGGTATAGTGACTGTCTAGTTAACTCCCTGAATGTTTACATTTCAAAAACATGGCAAGATTTACATCTCCAGGAGACTGAGAAAGGCCTGGAGATTCAGGCTGAAGTGTCTTTTGTTTAAATTTGATTTTCCATATGTACCAATAGGTCAGATAGTTAGATAAGAGCCTTCTAACATACTTTTTCCTTTAAATGTAACTAATTTATTTATTCCTAAGGTGATTCCAACAAATATAAGAACTAGTTTACATACACACACTTCCTTCTGTTAATATAGATTTGTAAAGATAAAAGAGTCAAGAAGACACTCTTACCACCCACCCCAACCAGGCACTGCAGGCAGGGACATGAGACCTCAGAAAAAATGTTTCTCTTTCTTTGCTGGTTTTTTGTCAGTTTTCCCAGGATCCCATCTGCAGACTCCCAATAAGTAGAGTGATTTGTTCTCTTGGCCCACCAAAGCTGTAAGGGTGAAGAAAAGTTTTCTTCCCTCCTTCCTGAAGGCTTGATAATTTGAGTCTGTAAAACAAACTGACAATAGACGGATTAACAGAAAAGTCATACACATTTGTTATATGCACATGTGTGCACGGGAGCCACACAAAACATGAGACTCAATGGCCAGATAAATGAAGTTGTTATACTGTACAGAAAGTGATAGGGGGATGGGGTTCCTGGATAGTGGGATGGTATCAGCTATTTATAGAAGGGTGAGGGGAAGAAATACTTGGTGAGCAAAGGCCGTCATGTTATAAAATCTTTTAGGTAATAGCCATCAGAAGAACTGGTGACTTCTCAGAACTTTATCTGAGAAGATAAAGATGTTTGGGGGTCATCTCAGAACTTTATCTGTCTTTAGGTAGATAAAGCGGCCTAACAGAAATACTTTAACTTGCATCTGTTATTTATCTTACCAAGATAGATGTAAATTCTTTTAATCAAAAGGACAGCTTTTTAGATATTTCTATCTTCAGTTCTCAAATTACCAACTCAGAATATGCCAAAGAAGTATATACTGGGGTGGCATATTCTGGCCTCCCACACCATACCCAGCTGCAAGGGAAATGAGAAATTTTAATTTTAACTGTATGTCCACGTGTCCAGCTAAAGTTGGGCAGCCCTCTTACCAAAAGAAAGAATGAATATTGGTGAAATGCAGTTGCCATGCCATAATGTTTACAAGGATTCATAAACTTAAACATCATCTATACATTTTCTTTTATAAAAGATGAGATCCCCAAAGTAGTAAGCTCACTGTGATGACTAAAAGCTTTTCATAGTGTGCAGCACAAAACATTAAGAAAATTTATACATACTTATTATTTCCATTTAATGTGTTTATGTGAAATAAATTAAAAACAAAATAAAACAAATATGCTATGGACAGTATATTTTGAAAAACCATGCCTGGAATTATGTAGATTTTGTTGCCAAATAACTTTCAAGTGAGTCACCTATTAAAAAAGTCTCATATTTTCATACTTAAAAACATAGAAATATAATTTTTTAAAAAACTTAAAAAATATTCCAGTTGTTTTAATAATTTTAAAATCTTTGTGTTAAAAATAAACATTCAACATGTTTGTATTAATTTGGATAAATTAACTTTTCATTAATATATCAGAAGATTGAGTTTTTCCAGCCAAATTAAAACCTAAATATTTGAATATCTGTAGATGGGAATAAAAAATGGGCCAACTGTAAACACCTTCAATATGTATATACTTGACCTTTATAGATTTCTTTTTAGGCTGTGACAGACATTAAAATTCATATCAAAAATAATAGTTATTGTATTTATTAAAGGACTAACTTTTATCATTAATTTTGTACTAATTTTATATCAATATATAGCCTGATTAATGTATCAATAATACAGTAAAGTATTCATAAATATTGTTCATATAATACTTACCTAATTTTCATAAATATTGTTCATATAATACTTACCTAATTTTCATTTTATATATATTTTATGCATATTTTATAGCATATGTAACAGTGGTATGGTTGTATATATTTAAACAACATAAGTCAATCAACCCACAAATACAAGAGGAATGCAGTTAAAGTATTTTTAGTTATGTGGTGGACAACCAAAAAGGTTTAGAGAGCAGTGGTTTCCCAAATGTTGTATTTCCACCGTAAAGATGTAGTGTATATTTTTTAATGTAGATATAAGAGAAATATAGTGTACTAATATTTAATGCATGGATTGTCACTGGAAAACTCATATTTGGTATTTGTCAGAAGGTCCCAATGTGTCCACTCTAGTTTCTGGATTAGAAACAAGAATTTACATGTTTTATGAGGGGTTATTACACTGTGTCATGAGCATCCTGAGGGACTAGTGGAACTAGTTTCCTGGATCTGTGTTTCAGACTCTAGAAAATTCTTGCACCTTTATGTCCAGTGTTATAGGGAGCAAGATACTAGCGGGGCAAACATACCTGACAATGTGTTGCATATATTCCTACCCATCTTTTTATCAGTTTGTGTAATTTCTGAGAATAAAAACTCTGAGTTCCTGGCATCAGTGTTAGCAAGTTTATGTGAAGACAGTTATGCTTAGTTGTAGTCAAGTGTTATATCATTAGTATGGACAGAGTGAACACAGAAGTACCAAATTTACTTTAGTGGGTAAAGTTTGAATGGACAGGTTTCAAGTAGGTATCAAGAACAACATTGCTAGGGGTAGAGGTATGCAAGGAGCATCTTTTTTTTGTTGTTTTTTTTTTTGTTTTTTTTTTTTTTTTGAGACGGAGTCTCGCTCTGTCACCCAGGCTGGAGTGCAGTGGCCAGATCTCAGCTCACTGCAAGCTCCGCCTCCTGGGTTCACGCCATTCTCCTGCCTCAGCCTCCCGAGTAGCTGGGACTACAGGTGCCCGCCACCTCCCCCGGCTAGTTTTTTGTATTTTTTTTTAGTAGAGACGGGGTTTCACAGGGTTAGCCAGGATGGTCTCGATCTCCTGACCTCGTGATCCACCCGTCTCGGCCTCCCAAAGTGCTGGGATTACAGGCTTGAGCCACCGCACCCGGCCAGCATCTCTTATTAGTTTGATGCAAACTAATTGCAGTTTTTGCCGTTACTTTCAATGGCAAAACCACAATTACTTTTGCACCAACCTAATGATTTTTAGCTAATTAATTAATACTTATGGTAAATGTATTCTGTGCCACAACTATGTTACCTCAGACAATACAGAGGTGGAAAAGGCAAAACCTGTCTCTATCCCAGTGGAGCATAGAGGGTTACTAGTGAAAGGAAGCATTTAGAAAAGACTCCAAATGTTTAATGCAGTTTTAGGAAGGGCTACAAAATGAACATACAGAGTGCTATGTGAATGCCTAATGAGGACATCTTACTTAGCCTAGAGCTTCAGAGACAACGTCCTTGGGGAGTGATGTGTAAAGGCCTGTAATGATTGGGAATTGAAAAGGCAGAGGGTAAGAGACAACACTGGCAAGAGTAGGCATGGAACCATGGAATTAAGTGAAATAAAGTGTTTGTCAATTATAGAGTGCTTTTGAAATGTGAAAATTTACAGAAAGTCCTTAGTGGTTGCTAAACCCCATGTGCTGAAGCTCCACATCCCTAATATGACTATTTAAGGATACGGCTTTTAGAAGGTAATCAAGGTTAAATGAAGTTATATGTGTGGGGCTCTAATCTGATAGGATTGGTGGCCTTGTAAGAGGAGAAAATGAATTCTACATCTCTCTCTTCCTCTCCCTTCTTTTCTCTCTCTCCCCTAGTGCAAACTCTCAGGAAGGACCACAGGAAGACACAGCAAGAAGGCTGCCATCTGCAAACAAGGAAGAGAGCCATCACCAGAGCCTAACCATCCTAGTACTTTGATCTGGAACTTCCAGCCTCCAGAACTGTGAGAAAACAAATTTCTGTTGTTTAAGTTACCAAGTCTATGATATTTTGTAATGGCAAGCCAAGCTGACTTAAGCAGTTACTATCTAATTTATCCTCTGAACTGACTCTCGTAATAATAATGTGATAAAGAGACTAGCAGCTCCTATTGATTGCACACTTGCTATATATTTGGCACTGTTTTAGATACTTTATGAAACGTAACTCTAATTCTCAAATCAACTAAAAGGTGGGTATAATCGGTGCCTGCAGACGAACCAACCAAGTCTCATAGAGATGAAGTGATGGGCTCAAGATCACACAGCAAGCCAGAATAAAATTCAGACAGGTTCCAAGACCAAAGATCTTCTCTCTTCTCCTGGACAGACAGTCATCTAGCTCTTCCTTGAATACCTCCAGTGATGATATTTCTTTCCAAGGTAGCTTGTTTCAGTATTAAATGAGAAACAGGTTCAAGTTGTGGTTTGTTGTTATTTTGTGTTCAGCTGAAACGTGCCTCTGTATTATTGTTTTTCAATTGTCCCTGGCCCACTCCTATAGTATTTTATTCTTCATAACAGGATTTCATCATCTTCTTTTGGTCTACCCTCTTTTAGGGTGAACCATATTCAATGAGTAATTCATTGTCTGTGGATTTGTTTCCACCTGTGAAGCCGCAGGACTTTGGTCCTCATCCTCAAATTGCCTTCAGTTCTATCTGGAGGTCTGCCAAAGAATTTTTAAGGTTTTAAGCAGTATAACCATGGGCCTCAGTTCTACTTGTATTCGTACTTGTCTACTTGTTTATATCTGTTACCACTGCTCACCATGAAAAGCCCAAAGTCATTTCAAAAGTATATACCAGATGCTACTGGGATTTCTAGAGCTTACAACAAACAAACAAACAAAATCAAGCAGTGCTACGGGCAATACCAAGAAAAGGTAAGGGTCATCTTTCTCAGCTTTCTGCCTTAAATTATCTTTAGATGCCAAAAGCTGCTCTCTGTCGTCTCAGAAATTCCCCTCAATAGTTCTATGAGCTTCTTCGTCTTTTTCCTTAGTGGATGTATACTAATACGTGGGACTGGTGGGGTAAAGATGCTATTCTATCCTCCTCCCTTCTCCAGTTACCTCTTCCTTCTGTCACACACCTGCACTGCCCCAAGCTTCTGCATTCCCATTTGCAAACTAAAGCCCACATTCTTAGGAATGGAGTAAATATTAGATTTGGGCAAGATTGTGTGGGAGATAGGTACTGCAGTCAAGTGCAAGAGGTAGCTCTTGGCTACACTTGCAGAAATTAGCTTAAAATGCTCTTTTTCATTATTAGACAGTTTTCAGCTCATTTGCCACCCCAGTAGCCTCTTGGCATGTGTTTCTGTTTGTTAGTGCTCTTCTCAAAATGGAGCACTTATAATTGAACCTAATGTTCCAGATGTGACCTGATTAGGTCAGTGTACAATAGTATAGTTAATACCATTCTTCAAAATCAAATCTAATCCAAGTAGCTTCCTGCTGCTTACAGCCCTCATCTGATTGCCTTTCTTGGTATTGACCAATGGAGCTAAATTTATATTGATGGCCTCCCCATGCCCCCGCCACCCCATCATCTCAATTTCCTTCTATTCAACTGATGCGCCAACTTCTCAGGATCCCTCACCATTTCCCAGTCTTGTCTTTGCACGCACAATTCTCTTTTTCTAGAATCTTCTTTTCCTCTTCTCCACCTGAAGAAATGTTTCTAGTTCTCTATTTCTCTTTTGTCTTAGATGGTCCTTCTCCTTCAGTCCCTTTTCAGTCTTACTTGTCACATTTTATTTTTACTATCTTTAAAGCATATGCACCCCAACTGTAAGCACTTTCCAATTACCGATGGCAGAAATCACATATGATTCACTTTTGTTTTCCAGGCTTTTATTTTCTTTCTAGCACATTTGGATGTTCAGAATTTTTCACTTAGCTAATAAATTATCTTGGAATTAAGTTACATTAACTATTTAGTTACAATTGCTTTATTTTTAATATTCTATAAAATACTAGATGACTTGTTAGACATATTTTTAAAATTAAATTACTTAGCTTTTAAACTATGTTAGTAAAATACCTATGTTAATGTTGCTCCCATGGCAACCCATTGTGGCAGAAATGACTGGTTGTTCGTATTTTCCTAGGATGTTTTTCGGGGAGAGATGGGAGGAGAGAGCATTCTAATAATCTGCCACTTGTACTATACCTTAGAGTTGTAGAGTTGGAAACACACCTGGAGGTAATCACCATGATCATCTTTTTAAAGATAAGAAAACTGTGGCTCAAAAAATGGATTGGATTGCTGAAGTTTCCACAGCTAGTTGCTATACTGTTAGGTTTGTGCAAAAGTAATTGTGGTTCTAGACCGTGAATTTTAAATCATTATAACTAGGCTGAAACACTTCTTTATTAATCAAAATAGGAACCATCACAATAAACACATTGTTGCCAACAAGAAATAAATTTGTTTATTCGTGTAGTGGAAAAAGTCAGTGCTTCAGGATTCAACTCTGGAAAGCATTCTCTGTATCCTTCTGGTTGTGGAAGTGTTTTCCCTGCAAAACGTGCAGGTGCTTGAAGTGGTAGTTGATTGGCAAGAGGGCAGGTGAATATGGTGGATGACGCAAAACTTCATAGCCCAGTTTGTTCAATTTTTGAAGTGTTGGTTGTGCAGTGTGTGGTCGGGCGTTGTCGTGGAGAAGAATTGGGCCCTTTCTATTGACCATTGCTGGCTGCAGGTAGTGCAGTTTTTAGTGCATCTCATCGATTTGGTGAGCATACTTCTCAGATGTAATAGTTTCGTTGGGATTCAGAAAGCTGTAGTGGATCAGACCGGCAACAGACCACCAAACAGTGACCGTGACCTTTTTGTGGTGCAAGTTTGGCTTTGGGAAGTGCTTTTGAACTTCTCGGTCTAGACACTGAGCTGTTCATCACTGATTGTCGTATAAAATTCACTTTACATCACACATCACAGTCCGATCGAGAAATGGTTTGTTGTTGTTGTGTAAAATAAGAGAAGATGACATTTCAAAACAATGACTTTCTAAACTTTTCGCCCAGCTCATGAGGCACCCACTTATCAAGCTTTTTCACCTTTCCAATTTGCTTCAAATGCCAAACGACCGTAGAATGGTTGGCATTAAGTTCTTCAGGAATTTCTTTTCTTTCCTTTTCTTTTTTTTGAGGGGAAGTCTTTCTCTGTTGCCCAGAGTGGAGTGCAGTGGCATGATCTTGGCTCACTGCAACCTCTGCCTCCTGGGTTCACGCCATTCTCCTTCCCCAGCCTCCTGAGTAGCTGGGACTACAGGCTCCCGCCACCATGCCCGGCTAATTCTTTATATTTTCAATAGAGACGCGGTTTCACCATGTTAGCCAGGATGGTCTTGATCTCCTGACCTCGTGATCCTCCCGTGTTGGCCTCCCAAAGTGCTGGGATTAGAGGCATAAGCCACCACGCCCGGCCTCTTCTTCCGCAATTTCTTGTGGTAGTTTTAAGAGGATCAGCTTTGATGATGGCTCTCAGTTGGACATTGTCAACTTCTGATCGCCGGCCACTATGCTCCTCATTTTCAAGGCTCTCATCTCCTTTGCAAAACTTCTTGAACCGCCACTGCACTGTACGTTCGTTAGCAGCTCATGGGCAGAATGCATTATTGATGTTGTGTATTGTCTCTGCTGTTTTATGACCCATTTTGAACTCAAAAAGGAAAATCACTCAAATTTGCTTTTTGTCTGACACCATTTCCATAGTCTAAAATAAATATAAAATAAACAGCAAGTCATAAGTCATCAGCAAAAAAAAAAAAAAAGCGAGAAATGCGCATTAAAATGATGTATACCATAACCACATTTATTTAAGAATGTATTCCAATATCAAACAGCAAATTTCAACAATGCAAAAACTGCAATTATGTTTGCACCAACCTAACAGTGCAGCTGAAATGAAAACCCCGGTCATGTCTAACATTGCTTCTTCTTTTTTAACATTATTTCTAATGTTACTATTAGATGCTGCTAAAATAATGCTACCATTATTTCTTACTCATCTTTCATAAACACACCTTTAGCCTCTTTTTATTTTTTACTGTGTCTTCACTTGCAGGATGGTTAGTGTTAACAGCAGAAGATTGGAAGCTAAACTGCCTGCGTTCATAATGCTGGCTTTGCATCTTTCTAATTTGGTAACCTTGGGAAATAATTCAGTCATTTGAGCCTCAGTTTCCTTATCTACAAAATGGGTATACTAACAGTTTTTACCTCATATTATTGTGAAGATTAAGATATTTTATATCGATTAATCAATTTAATCACTATATATACAAGCCCTATGTGTGTTTGCTGTAATTATGATAATCACCCACAATTCTGTGCTCTTTTTTACCTGTCACTAACCTGTGTGACTTCTTAATGTAATGTAACTGCTATCACCATATCACAACCAAATGGCCAGCATCTTGGATTTTCTCCTTGATAATTTTAAATAAACTTTTAAAATGTTGGAATAATTTTAGACTTACCTAAAAGTTGCAAAGATACCATATTTACTGTATGGCCTTCATCCAGCTCCAGCTATTGTTAACATCTCACATAACCACTGTCCATTTGTCAAACCTAAGAAACTAACATTGACACAATATTATTGACTAAATTACAGGCCGCATTAAGATTTCACCAGATTTTCCATGAATGTCCCTTTTTCTAGTCCAGAATCCAGTCTAGAATATCGAATGGCACTTAGTACTTTATTCTTTTTTATTTAATGCTCCTTTTAAAATGAACACTGATGATTGGACATGAGAGTGCTAATATGGGCTATTTTGTCCAAAAGAGAGAGGCACTATTACCTCTTTCATAACCAGTATACTGAACGTCAAGGACACCTAATCACCCTAATCTCCTGGCAGAGACCAAAATGAACAGACAGAGAAGATAATCAGTTTCCCTACTTGAAAGCTGCACTTTCTGCAGTCAGGGAACGCATGAGAGTAAACAAAGTGTAAAGAACAGAGCTGCTGATCAGAAAGTCTTGTTAGGCTTGTGGGATGTAGTCCAGGTAAATGACTCACAAGAAAAGAGAGTAAATGTGGGAATCTTCTAGTGTCTCCTGATTTCAGAGAAAGTTTATAAGGAGAGGCATTTGTTCATTTATTCAAATATTTATTGAGCACTAACTATTGTCAGACATTATTCCTGGTGTGAGATATTGTTTAGAATTTGTGAAAACAATTTATTCTTTCTCAAATTGACTTCTTCCAGCAATGTAAATAAGAAATAAATTTTAATTTTTTAAAAATCGCACTATTAATTTTAAATGCCCTGAAGATAACAAATAAATACATGTATTCTTTTCTTGCATCATTTGATGCATTTTTTGGCTTTTTAATTTCACATATTATATTAATAACAGTAGTGAAAGCATTAAAATTAAATATAATTTTTAAACCTCTACTATGTACCAGGCACTGTGTTGGCTATTTACATTATCAGATTAAACCTTTATTAAAATCTTCCGAAGTGGAGATTTACTGTTCCACTTTAAGAGGTGATAAACTATGACTCACAGAGCTTGAGTGAACTTTGTGATCTCTTGAATGTCAGAGCAGAGTTGGAATTTAACACCACCGTCTCTGAAAACCCACATCTTTAAGGCCAGGTTGCCTCATTCTGTTCTGAGTTGGGGGTGACATTGCCAAGCCCGACGGATGGTAAGGAACAGAGACTTACTGTTCTGGTCTAGGTTTGAATCTGGTCATTTATAAGGGAAGCATGGAAAATGAAATGCAGTTTTGTTATTGTGGTTGAGAGGGAGAAGTTATTGAAGGATGAAGGGAATCTGAGGAGAGTGTTATAAAATAAAGGTTTAGAGAAGAGAGTTAATTTTCTGAAGAAAAAGTAAATTGATCAGAAGCAAAGTTAGTAAATCTTAAGGCTTTTGTGGCGGTAATAAAAAAAAAAACAAAACACAACACAGAAAGAAAGTTAAGAAACAGAACAGGCATGGCTTAAGGCCAGTGTGGACGGCCCCATGCCCTCATGCTATCTCCTGAGTCCCAGCTCTGCTCTCCTCTCTCAGGGGCTACCCTCTCTCAGAGGGTAGACCCTCTGCCTCAGACTGGGCAGCGCCCTGCAGAGGTCAAGGGTGGGCTTGGGCAAGCAATCAGAGAAGCAACAATAGTTCAAGCCGTTGCTGTACTATCCTGTGGCCTGGGCCTAGGTTTCTGTTTCTCCATTTGGCAATGAAACTGCACTGAATATGACACATAACCTTCCTAGGCTGTGCTATTACTTGGTGTCCCATTAGGCCTCCTGGGGCATACGTCTAGCATGTTCTCTCAGAACAGAGTCATGATAGAGGTAGTCCCTAAATCTGTGCCATGCTTGCTTCTGACAAACAGAGGAGAGAGTATCACCTCCTCTATTGTGTTTTTCTCAAGGTAGTCCAAATCTCTCTCTTTATCTCAGTCTACCTCTGTGCTTTTATTATATAGACAATAGCTATTTTATAAGAATGCAGGGAATAATTATGATAACAACCAATGTGAATGACCCCTTTTTTGTTGTTTGTTTGTTTTTGTTTTTCAGTGGAGAGGGAGGATCTAGGTTTTGAAGAACTTCTCAAGATCAAATTAGAATTTGGCCTTCAGGAATATAATCCAACCTGAGAGTGGAATGCCCATAGTGAAATTACTTTGGATATCATCTGATTGGATTGCTCTTCCTTTTACAGACAAAAAAAGTTAAATGCTTTTCATAAGACACAAAGTTGGCTATGGGCACAGCTGTGACTCAAACTCAGATCACCTCATTTCCAAGTTAGTGTTCTTTCTACCATGATACTGAAGAGAAGAGGTGAAAAAAAAAAAAATGGAAAATTCCACTTAAAATAAACTTTAAATTTTCCCCCCAATTTGGTTGGAACCAAAATAAATAATTTGTTAAAACTTTAAAATAATTTTTAGAGGAAAATATCAACATTTTCCACTGTTCTTGAAAGTGTTATTAGAGGTCTGGGTGGTAGAAATGATTGACAATTTTAAGATCAGGGAGAAATTTCTATTATGTAAGTCATATTTCTATGACAATGTCAAGCATTCTACTTAGTCATCTATTATATCATGGTTATTATCTTCCCTCAATGTCTAAGGCAATTCGACTCCATAAAATAAAGTAAAGAAGCTGTAGTCTCATAGGATAAAAAGGTATCAGGACAGAAATATCCATTTCAAGTTCCTATTTGAGAAGCCACATAGTAACATGAGACAAATATTGACACCATGGGTAGGAGACCACCACTAATAATGCATTAAGGGCAAAACTAATGAGAGAGAAATAGGACAGAGCCTCATCTCCTTGCTTCATTTTGTGCCCCAGGCACTCAACTCTGAGAAATACACCTGCCACTCTGATTTTGTTACAAGCTGTGGTAGTTCTCCTTATTAGTGAAAGAAATGATGGTATTGGTCTGTGTTCTCATTTTCCATTTAGCTTATTATAGCTTGTTCTTATATAAGTTCCGTAGGGAGTGTATATATGTTAAATAACTGTGTTATCCACAGTTGAATATGTTTATTCTTAATCATTTTTGAGAAGGGAAAGTTTCCTGATTTTATTGTTGTTATTGCTCATGAGAGAAGATAAAACACCTATTTAGACTGGTAAGATTAACTTTCTAAGGACTTTAACTCTGTAAAATGAGGACACAGGATTAAATTATCTTAAAGATATTTTCCAGCACACAAGCCACAAGATTTACAACATCTGTATATCACTATTTCCTCCCTTTCTAGTGATGAAAAGGATAGGTCTTGAAAATTTACGAGAAAAGGAAGGAAATACATACACATACACATTTTTTTTCTCTCTGTTTCTCTGTCTCTTTCTGTCTTCACATACATGCAGACCACAAACTCTTTGCTGAAACTTGGACTGTATGGATTCTATAAATTATCTCATTTCATCCTTTCAGCAATCTTAAGAAGCATATAATTTTATTCGTTTTAAAGATTAGGAAGACAGATTCAGAGACGATAATTAATTTGCCAAAACTCATACAACCATTGGCAGAGATGAAAATACATTATGTGATTCCCAAATCTATGGCTTTACATGATACTAGAGGATCAGTTGAAAGGCATAGAAATTAGGTAAGAATGACAAAATTCTTACCTAAGAAGACACATTGCCTTCATTCTGAAGTCTACATTTTCTTGCTCTTTCTTAACACTTTCTTTGTCTCCCTGCCCTCTCTTTCTCACATTTATTTCTTTCCAAAGTCATTTTACATTTTCTTATTCCATCTCTCTGATTCCAAAAGAGGATAAACATATAAGACATATAAGATGAATGCCATCTGTATTTCCAATCTTCCTTTTTTGTTGTTGTTGTTTTTGGTTTTGGTTTTATTGTTTGTTTTGTTTTGTTTTGTTTTGAGATGGAGTCTCTCTCTCTTGCCCAGGCTGGAGTACAGTTATGTGGTCTTAGCTCACTACAACTTCTGCCTCCTGAGTCCAAGTGAATCTCCTGCCTCAGCCTCCTGAGTAGCTGGGATTACAGGGGCGTGCCACCATGCCCAGCTAATTTTTGAATTTTTAGTAGAGATGGGGCTTTACCATGTAGGCCAGGCTGATCTTGAATTCCTGACCTCGTGATCTACCTGCCTTGGCCTCCCAAAGTGCTGGAATTATAGCTGTGAGCCACCACACCTGGCCTTCCATTGTTTTCTTACAAGTTCGTTTTTGAAAAATAACACAATAAAGTGTAAAGGACACAGATTTGGCTTATTAGTTTTTTAGTTGATAATTTGAAACTGATAAGCTATCGCCTATGATTATTATGAAGATTCAGTTGCATAGCCCACTTGAATGAAGCATTTAGTGCAGAAAGACTAGTGTATATACTTCATTAAAAAGGATAAATTAGGCCGGGTGTGGTGGCTCACAGCTGTAATCCCAGCTCTTTGGGAGACCAAGGCTGAGTGATTGTTTGAGGCTAGGAGTTTGAGACCAACCTGGGCAATATAGCAAGATCCTATATCTACAAGAATAACAAACTATTAGCTGAGTGTGGTGGTGCACACCTGTAGTCCCAACTGCTTGGTAGGCTGAGGTGGGATGACTGCTTGAGCCCAGGAGTTCAAGGTTGCAGTGAGCTATGATTGCACCACTGCACTTCAGGTTGGGTGACAGAATGAGACCCTGTCTCAAAAAAAAAAAAAAAAAAAAAGAAAAGGGAGCAAGTTATTTTTTCCCTCAGTACTGATGAAATATACAGAATGGAGAATGTTAGGAAAGAAGAGAATGCAAGAAGGGGATGTGATTGCCTAGCCTATCCAGTTGGAATGCCAGTTTTCCTTTCCAGTATGTCTTGAACATAGTGGAGAATAGATTCTCTTAAGGGACACTGGGGAATCTGCCCTGTGGAGGGTTGTGCTAGGAGTCATCAGGCTCTCCTGGCAGCTGGTGCAGCTTTGCTTGAAGAGCTCCTTGTTATGCCCATGTAGACCCAAGTGGGCATCACCTACCCTGTTTTCACACATCATCCAATATCTCTGTGTTAATAATGCATTTTGGGTGTGACCAGCTGCTAACATTCATTAAAGGCTTCAGGAAATTTTTGTAGCTTAGGAAGTAGTATTACTAGAGATGTAGAGGTCACCAGATATATTTATTTCTTTGTTCTGTCTTACACAGATCTAATAATTCTTTCATTCATCCAACATTTATTGAGTATAACTGTGAACCAGGAAACAGTGGTAAAAATAAAATAATGAACAACTACAAAAACAACTAAAATTAATTGGATGTTTTCCATACCAGGTATTTTATATTTTAAGCACTTTGTATTAATTATTCAGTCCTCAGAACTATCCTATGAAGTAGGTAGTATTATCGCCATCACATTGATGAAGTGAAGATGCTGAGGATACAGCTTGTAAGGGATGGGTGCAAGTTGAGAACTGAAACAGATGTAAACTTTTCTTTCACAAAGAATACATGCTCCAGCAAGGAAGAAAAGCTGGCAAATAAATAATTGGAAAATCAACTATATAATGGTGCTCATTATTGCACTGTACCGTCTCCACTGCCACATTAGTGATTAACTTTGACTAGAGGCATTAAAACAAGGTATCCCATTTAAGTTGCATCTTGAAGGATATTAAAAAATATCACCTAGTAGACAAAGCAGAGAGAATCATCCTAGACTGAAATTCTAATTCATGGCATATGTAGAAAAATGAGAGTAGTTCAGAATAGTTAAATTGTTAGGAAAAGTTGGAATTAGTGAAATCCAAAGGGTGACAATCATTGCAGGTCTTGAATATTGTAGAATTTTAGATTTTTTGTACACCAAAGAATAAGAACTTTTTGGAGGTTTATAACCACAGAAGCGGCATGATATAATTTACATTGTAAATGGATTAAGAAGAAAGAAGCTGAGAACAGGGGAAACCTCTTAGGAAAAACTTGTTAGTCTGGGTAAGACATGATAGAGAACAGATTGATGGTTGTTGAATTAAAAATAGAGATGAGGGGGCAAATGTAACTGATATTTACAAGTTAAAATGTTGGAGACTTGGTCAGTAGGAAGAAAAATTGAAGGTGGAGTGCAAAGGGAAGCAGAATCAAGAGACTAAGAGGAAAAAAAAATCCTGGTCATGTTTGATTTTGCATTATAATTGAAGCTCAGCTGTAACCCCTGCCTCTGTGACTTGGTTACATAATTCCCCCTTTTGTTCTATGCTAGTTCACATTGGATTTTTGGCATTTGTAGCAAAAATATTTTTGACTAATATACCCAGGAACCACAAACATTTAAGTTTTAGGAAGTAGAAGAGACATTCCAATACAAGATCTGACCCCTCTGTTGTGGATGAATGAAGTTGAATATTCAGATGAACAGATCAGCTGTCAAGGCTTAAAAATATCATGCATCTTTTGATATCAGAGACGCAGAGATGCAGATTCTTAATCAAAGCTTGTTCCATTGCATAAAAGAGATATGAAGAACAGATTCTAGAAGACTTTCACTGCAATACGTACTATAAATTGAGGAGCTGTGATTGATATTGCAATGAACTAGATTAAAACGTGAACAGAAGTTGTGAAATATTGAAGCAATAGAAATCATTTAGCATGAAGAAAGAAAGGCCAGAACACAAAATTACTGTTTTGAATTATTGGAAATGCGCTGAAATGAAGCTCCATGACAAATGTTTCTTTCTTCCCACGAAAAAGAGAGCAAGAGGAAATGGATTCAAGTTGAAGCCGGATCTATTTAGGTGAATTATACTAGAGCGCTTCCTGACCTTGAAGGCTATTTGGCATAGCGATGGATTCCAGGTCAAGGAATCCCTTTCTCCAGAGAGAGAATCAGAAGGATGAAGGGGATTTAGGAAGTCATTGAGGCATATGAAAATTGATCTCTGTTTTAAAGAGTAAGGCCCTTGAGGAAGAAATGCCGGGACTTCATTCCAGTGTCTAACATCCTCACTCGTTACTCATGTCTAGCTTGGTGTGATAGCTTCAAATCATTTCCTTATTTTCTCTTTTAGGTTGAGGCAGAGAATAGTCAGCGAGGACCTTTAAACTTCTTAGTTACTCTGAGGGTCAGTATTCAATCAACATTCACATCCTCTTTTGCAGCTCAATATTCCCTTTTTTGTAAACTTTACTCATAAACATTACTTCCTAATCTTTTAATTGTCATTGTGGTTCTCCTTTGAGAGAGTTTTTTTTTTTTTTTTTAAGACTTTCATATCTGTCTGTACTTTGGAGACCCAACCTGAACACGATTATCTAATAAGAATTTTAAGTGCTGAACATTGTATACCAGTTGCTTCTGAATTTGTAAACAGTTTTACTCCTGTTAATATGATTCAACACTTTTTAATTTTTTAAAAACAGCAATAACATGAGTTATGTATACTTACATTTATTTTGCTACATTTGTTTTCTTTCATCTTGTTTTTTCCTTAAGTCTCTAATGTAATTCCGGGCATACAGTAAAATACATAAAGTGTGAAGCATCATGAAGCATGAAAGATTGAATCAGTGTTCTAATGAATACATTTTATATAGGTGTTTGTGGGTTGTTGGAAAGATACAATTACATAATTTATGTTGTAGTTCTTTATAACTTGAATGCACTCTTGCATCAAGATCATATGAATATAATTTGAATGTTAAAATATTATACTCAAATATTTAGTATTCAATATTTAACCTGTAGTTCATAATAATTTTGAAATTCTTTGTTTTGAACAGTATGTACATTCAAGAGCTGGATTTCCTAATTTGTTTATTGTTAGTTATTAAAAGCATATCTATATTCTTATGGCAGAAAATAGTATTTTTTGAAACAGTGTAATAAAGGTAAATGTCTCCTACCACCTCCTCTGATTCCCAGTACCAGTCATTTTCCAGGTGTAACTATTGTCAATCATTTTTTCTGTTTTCTCCTGTGTTACACAAATGGTGTTATATTGTATATATCGTTTACCACCTTGTTCTTTTACTTTTTCTCCATTGTGTATGGTACCTTAACATATACACAGACTCTGACCACTTCTAATCCTCTTCTGCCATCATCCCATCCCAAACAATCATTGCAATGTGAATTATTGCAATTGTGAATTATTGCAATTGTCTTCTAATCTGTTTCCTGGCTTCCACTTTTGCCCCCCACCCCAGTTCATTCTCCTCACAGCAGGCGGAATGATCTTTTAAAAACATAAGCCAGATCTGTCGTTTTCTTGCTTTTAGCCTCTCATTCAGTGTTAAAACCAAATCCTGAGAGTAAGCAGCCCAGGAGCTCTCTGTGCTTGACTTCCTACAACTTCTGTGGCATTATTCTAATATCTTTATCATTATCCTACAAATTCTTTTTTTTTTTTTTTTTTTTTGAGATGGAGTCTCCCTCTGTCGCCCAGGCTGGAGTGCAGTGGCCCCGGACCTCAGCTCACTGCAAGCTCCGCCTCCCGGGTTTACGCCATTCTCCTGCCTCAGCCTCCCGAGTGGCTGGGACTACAGGCGCCTGCCACCTCACCCGGCTAGTTTTTTGTATTTTTTTAGTAGAGACGGAGTTTCACCGTGTTAGCCAGGATAGTCTCGATCTCCTGACTTCGTGATCCGCCCGTCTCAGCCTCCCAAAGTGCTGGGATTACAGGCTTGAGCCACCGCGCCCGGCCTCCTACAAATTCTTTGAATCAGCCCAGCCTCCCTACTTTCCTGAAATAGGCCAGGCATAATTCCTTCAAATCTGTGCCCTGCTGTTTTATCTGCTCAGAGTGCTCTCCCTTCTAATGTCCACAGAGCGAATTCTCTCATTGCCTTCTCATCAGAGTGTGGATGTCAACTTTCCAGCAGGGACTTGATTAATGGCAACATAAGCCTGTGTAGACATAAGCCCCTTTCACTCATATTGGGATCTCCCTCGCTGTTCTGGCACAGGGTGTGGGGCACAGGGTAATTACATTTCCACTCTGAGAGTCGGGTGAGGCCATGTGACTTCCTTTGGTCAATACAGTGTAAACAGGAGTGACAGGTGGAAGCATTTAAAAGTCAGTGGGTAATTCTCCATGACCCCTCTTTCCTTGCCTTGACACCTGCTGGAGACACCACCACATGGATCCCTGAGTGATCACTGCATAGAGCTACGGCTCTCCACATGAAAATCACTGGACTAGGGAGTGAATGAGTGGTATTCATTCTGGTTTTTTTCTTTTTTTTTTTTTTGAGATGGAGTCTCGCTTTGTCGTCCTGACTGAAGTGCAGTGGCACGATCTCGGCTCACTGCTACTTCCACCTCCTGGGTTCAAGCGATTATTTCTGCCCCAGCCTCCCGAGTAGCTGGGACTACTGGTGAGTGCTATCATGCCTGGCTAGTTTTTACATTTTTAGTAGAGATGGGGTTTCACCGTATTGGCCAGACTGGTCTCGAACTCCTAACCTCAGAATCTACCTGCCTCGGTCTCCCAAAGTGCTGGGATTACAGGTGTGAGCCACCGCACCTGGCCAATTCTGTTTTATACAAAAAAGATTTTGGGGTTTGTTACCAGAGTATAACCTAGTTTATCCTGGCTTATGCGTTGCCACCTTTCTTCCTTACTGTCCTTAAGCTCTTCAGGATTCTCCAAAGCACTTAAACTGACATATTTGTTTACGATCTGCGTATACCTCTTAGAGGACAGGAACTTTGTATTTCTCACTGTTGTATCTCCGTATGTAGAAAAGTACCTGGAATATAGTAGGCACTCCATTAGTTATTTGATGATTTAATAAATGAACTCTGTAACAACATAGTATGATCGTTCTACATCAACATGCGTAAGATCTGCCTTATTTGTTACTCAATTGTATGGATGTGTTGTAGATTGTATGGATAGGTACAGATTACTATGATATTATTTTTATTTTTGTCTTTATATTAAAATATGCTATAGTAGGACATTTTAAACTATTTCCCCACAAGTGTGTGAAATTTTATCTTTAGGATAAATATCAAAAGCCTTTAGAATCAAGGTATAAGTTAATTTTTATTTAAATTTTAATGTTCTTGTATATTGCCAAATTGCCATGAAAAGTGACTGAGGTAAACTAGAGAACATGACTGTGTAAGAGTATGAATAGGTTATATGAGAGTGAATAGCCCAGAGGAAGAAATATTTGTGATGTTTAAAGTTTGTCAAGTGGACTTGACATTGAAGTTTGGACTAAACTGGAAAATCTGAGGAAAACATGTGTCTGTGCGTGTGTGTGTATAAAGGTGTTGGTTCTATCCATCCATATGAATGTCTCTGATAATGTCGCCATTATCTTCCTCATTAAAAATACATGTAGAATCTAATTTGGTTTGTGATTCTGATTAGTGTTTGTCAAATGTTGCTCTGTCGAACATGATTTGCATGGATACCGATGAGGCCATGCGAAAAGGTTATGTCGAGAAAGCTTGAGACTCTTAGTCATTCGGAAAGTAGGTTATTACCCTTGTTGCATAAAATTCACAAGGTATATTCTATATGTCCATTCCAGCTTAGAAAGATTTAACTGTTTTACTCATTCTGAGAAATAAGAACACCCCAATAAGTAACTCAACAAACAGTAAATGATTTGCCTAAACTCACACAGGAAGTCACCAATATACAAGAATAGAACCAAAAGTTACTGATTCCCTGTCCTTTGCTGATCTCACTAAATAATTTGTTAAAGCACTTCAAAGCCTTTCTTTCAAAGTCAACTGAAAACTTCTCATGAAAGTCCCAACATCTAAAATTCACCTTCTAAAGGAAGACTATATTTAAAAAGTGTTGCTAGAAAACAAATGTTGCAATTTTATGTTGCAGTGCTCATCTTGGCAAGTGTCAGCCTCTTACCTGTGTTCCCATTCCTTCCGCTTCCTGCCATACCCTTGGGCCACGGTAGGGAAGGAGCTGTCTAAAGGGAGAGACCTAGTGAGTCTGTCCTGGACACTGTTTCATCTGCTCTTCTGTCCCAGTGCCAGGAGGCATTGAAAAATTAGTCATGTAGTCAATGAATGACTGAAATAAAAAAGACACATTCACAAATAATGCTGGGAGAAGAGGAGAATGGGGAGTGACGGCTCAATGGGTAGGAGATTTTCCTTTGGGGTAATGAAAAAGCTCCAGAACTAGATGTTGGTGATGTTTTTACAAAATTGTGAATTTAATGCCTCCAAATCATATACTTTAGAATAAATGCAATGGTAAGTTTTATGTTGTGTGTATGCTACCACAATGAAAAATTTAAAGAAAAAAATTTCAATTAAAAATTATTTGCCTCTTACCTCCTATCTGAGAAACAAAATGTTATCTGATAATAAGCATCTTTTTTGAGTGTTAGCTGTTACTTCAGGTAAATTTGCAAATGGAGATATTTTAAATCAAATGCACATGTTATTCCCACACAGAGGCTTTACAAATTCTTAGTTTATTATTTTAGCATTGATTAGTTTTGCCCGTTCTAGAGCTTCATATAAATGAATTCATTCAACATGTACATTTTCGTATAAGGCTTCTTTCACTCAGCAGAATGCTTTTGAGATTGTCTTATTTAGTCATATTTTTTCAAGACTAAAATAAAGCTAACACCAGCAAGCCTTTAATGAAGTCCTCCCTGTGCTTACAAAAATGGCATTACTTAAATCTGTCATCTCAGAAAAATACTAGCCATGAAATCCAGGCCTCATCTAGGGATAAATAAAGTTTTTCTTCAGGAGATCAAGCCCTAGGAGAACATGTATTTGGGAATTTTACATACATCATGACGATGGTGAAAGGTACAGCCCATGTTTGTTTTGCTCTGAGCCCTTGGAATTGCATACAGGTGTTTGTTCTGGAGTCAAAGTTGTAGTAGTCCCTCTGAAGTCAGTAAGAGCTCCTGCTTAGATCAGGCTTGTGAGGAATGGAGCAAAACCAAATACAGGCAAATTCCCATCCTTTGCCCATTAAAGACAAAAACAAAAAAGCCAAAAAACAAAAAAAAAACATGCATCTGGTTCCAGTGATGGGTACCAAATCTTCTGCCTGGATGTCTTATCTTTTCTTGCTTAAAGTGTGAAGTATCACATTCTTTAAAAGCGGCATGATACACTTAAAATACTGCAAGTCCCATTTTCTAGATAAAATTGCAATCACAAGGAGAGTTGACAAAGTTGAATTCTATTACTAAGCAGTTGTGTTTCAAGCTTCAATTCAAGTACTTCAAGTTTACTTTAAATGACCTGATGCAAATATATGATTTAGATCTTTAAATAAGAACTACAGAAGCTCTGCCAGACTCCATTATTTAGTCTTGAAAGTTCCATTATTTCCAGACATCCCAAAGTAAGAGTCTGCCAAGAAATGGGAGAAACAGAAGGTCCTATCAAAAGGTGTCCTGCCAGGGAGATGACAAGACGGATATAATTTCAACACCATCCTAATTTGCTTTGCTGACCAAAAAGAGAAAATTCTGGCTTTTTCCTTCAACAAGATCCTCCACAACAGAGAACTTTATTTTAAATCCTGTCAACTGAGTTCTCCTCCTACTCCCCATGTATGCCTGCATCTTCCAGGTGCAAAACATTAGTTAAACTTTGAAAATGCTTTCTATGGGTTTTGGGGTGACTGTGACAAAAAGGGTATTTGGGAAATAAAGCTTAATTTGTTTTTACCTTGATGGAACCCATTTATAAATGTATTTTTAAAATTAAATTATGCCATTAGAGAATTTTTTTTAAGTTTTAAAGTAATGTTGCGCTCTAGGCTGGATATCAAAGTAGTTTCTTAGAGAATGTGAGACATATCTGTTTTTGGAGATATTTAAAGTGGACTAGATTTTCATCTGTCTAGATGAAGGACAACACAGTTTATAGCGGGATGTGGAATTAGATGACATTACAATTAATTACATTAAATTATTTGCAAATACATTATAAAAAATAAATAATGTAATTTTCCACCAAATTATAAATTGCAAAAATATTTTAAAACATATTTTCTGGAATAATGGCAATTAATTTACCAAATTGTTGAGTTGTATATCAATGTTTTAAAAGCATTTTCTTTAATTTCTTTTCTATAGTAGATAATAAACAATACATGAGGTGACTTACTGACCTCAGTTAAATTTAGAGAAAGGTTAATTCTAATTAGATCAATATTATAACTTTATATTTTTACTAGAAATTTACCACTTATTTTACAGCTTACTTTTTTAATCAATGCTTTTTCCTCTGAATTTTTTTTTTTTTTTTTTTTTTTAAGATAGTCTCCCTCTCTTTTAGAGTCTGGTCGGTTATTTTGCAGAATGTCTCTGTGCTGCATTTACCTGATGCTTTCTCAGTATTAGACTAAAGTTATGCCCTTTTGCAAGAACATCACAGAAGTGATAGTTTGCCCTTTTCAGATATCATGAGGTACATAATGTAAATTGGTCTTATTACTGATGATTTTTAACTTTAATTATTTGGATAACGTAATGTCTCTTAGGTTTATCCACACTAAAATTATAATTTTTCCCTTCATAATTAATAATTATCTTGTAAAGAGATACTTTGAGACTATGCAGATGTGCCATCTCATTGTATTTCTATTTGCTAATTTCAACCTCTATCAATGATTTTTGCCTGCAACAGTCATTAACATTGTATTTTTCAAATGCTGCTTTTTATTTCCATTATTCTTTTTACATGTATAAGTTGGACTTCTATTGTAAGGAAAAATTGTCTTTTCTTCATTTATTATTTATTTTTAGTTGATACTAAATGTTTACTAACATCTTTTTCAACTTCAAGGGATTAATATATTTTTCTAATTTTTTTTTTTTTTTTTTTTTTGAGACGGAGTCTCGCTCTGTCACCCAGCCTGGAGTGCAGTGGCCGGATCTCAGCTCACTGCAAGCTCCGCCTCCCGGGTTTACGCCATTCTCCTGCCTCAGCCTCCCGAGTAGCTGGGACCACAGGCACCCACCACCTCGCCCGGCTAGTTTTTTGTATTTTTTAGTAGAGACGGGGTTTCACCGTGTTAGTCAGGATGGTCTCGATCTCCTGACCTCGTGATCTGCCCGTCTCGGCCTCCCAAAGTGCTGGGATTACAGGCTTGAGCCACCGGGCCCGGCCTAATATTTTAAACTGAATAGTTAACTCATTTATTTTGAGCCTTAATTTTTTTCTTTTTTTCAGTTGCTACATAATAACTGTTCATATTTTGGTAGTGCATGTGATATAATTTGATACATTCATATAATCAAATTAGGGTAATTGGGATATTCATTTTCTTAAATGATTATCTTTTCTTTATGCTAGGAATAGTTGAAATATTTTCTTCTAGCTATTTTGAAATGTACATTTGATTAATGTTAACTATTGTCACCCTGCTGATGTACAAAATACAAGCATTGTAGCCATGATTTTTCCTCTGAGACTTTCTTTTTTTTTTTTTTTAATATAGTCTTTTTTAGGTAGATATTTTCTGGGATTTCATTTTAAAATATTCCTTATGAAGTTATTTTATATTCTGTATCAGTTTGTCAATTTCTAACAAAATCTAATGTGAATTTTAATTAGGATTACATAAAGATTTATAGTATAATTAGAGAATAATTGCTATCTAACAATATTGAATATTAAAATCCATGAAGATAGTATTTACATTAATTTATTAAATTCTTCTTTAATTCCTTTTGCAAAAATGTGTATACCTTATTGTACACGTCTTGCATATATTTTATTAAATTTATACCTATTTTTGATGCTATTCTAAGTGAAATTTAAAAAATAATCTCTAGTTCTTCATAGCTAGTATGTAAAGCTACAATAGATTTTCATACTTTGTTCTTTTATCATATGGCCTAGCTAAATTTCCTTATCTGTCTTAGTAGTTATTTTATATGATTCCTTAGCAATTTTAACATACATAATGCTGAGTGCTAATATCTATAGTTTGTTTACCTCTTCCTTTCCAATATATAAGACTTTTATTTCTTTGTCTTATTTTATTGCTATGACTTGGATTTCCATTTCAGGGTTGACAAAAGGTGGTAAAAACTGTTATCCTTGTCTTATTTCTAATCTTTGGGTGAAAGTATTTAATCCGTCACCATTAAAAACTGAGGTTAGGAGTAGATATTTCATAGTTACCTTTATTTGGATGAGGAAGTTCCTGACTGTTCTATTTGCTGATTTTAAATTATGAATAGATTTTCAGTTTTGTTAAGTTCTATAATGGTCATCATCTAGATGGTAATTCATTTGTTAAATTGTGCAACAACATTGATCTTTGTATGTTAAAACAACCCTTCAGTTCTAGGACAATCCCTACTTAGTCAAAATATTTAAAAATACATATTGCTTGTTTCCAGTTTGAATATATACTGCTGATTTACTAATTGTTTTAAAGGATTTTAGTCTGTAATTGATTGTAGGTTTTTTCCCCCCTGTAATGGTTTTGCCTGGTTTTGATATCAGTATAATTATGATGTTAAATGAGAAATTGGGAAGTGTTCTTTTTCTATATTTTGAGAGATTATGGGTTAAAATTGTTGTTTCTTCAGTTTGTGTTTGAAAGAAATCAACAGTGAAGCCATTATGGCTTTTTTTTTGTTTGTTTTTGGCTTGTAGTTTTTTTGTAAGGAAAACTTTAAGTGACTAATTCAATTTTAAACAATATAACTATGTTTGGACATTGTATTTCTTAAGTAAATTTTGGTAGCTTGCATCTCTTAATGAATGTGTCCACTTGATCTGTTTTCAAATAAATTGGAATAAAGTAATTAATAAAATTCCTTATTATAATTTAATGTCTGTAGGATCGCTAATGATGTCTCCTCTTTATGCATAATATTGGTAAATCTTCTGTTTTTCTGAACCAATCTAGCAGTTTCATCAATTTTATTGATCTTTATAAATGCTTATATTACATTTAAAAATTGTCTCAATGGTTTATTTTATTTGTTTTTATTTATCATTATTATTACCTCCACTCTGCTTACTTCACTAGTGCTTTAGCTGCGTCCCACAAATGTTGATATGTTGTGCTATTCTTTTCATTTAGTGCAAAATATTTTCTGATATTATTTATGATTGCTCTATTAACTCATGAGTTTTTAAAAATAATGTTGTTTACTTTTCAAACCTTTGGATATTTTCCAGATAACTTTTTTATAGTGATTTTTAATGTTATGCCATGTGATCAAAAACATACTCTGTATGCTTTTAATTAATTCATTAATAATTAATGGATTTGTTAAAGAGATAAATTCATCCATGAATTTATTAATTTTTTTAAGTGTAACCTGTGTTCTCTTCAATTAAATGTTCTAAGGATACTTGATATGAATATGTTTTATTTTGTGGTGTGGTGTGCTGTTCTATACCTATATCAATGTCGATTTGGTTGGTAGTGTTTTTTGTTTTCTGTATACTTACTGATTTTCAGTTTTCTTGTTCTATTAATCATCAGAGGTCTGTTAAATTTAAAATTAAAATTTTAGCCTTTTCTGTTTCTGTATTCATTTGTTAGGTTTGCTTGATTTATTTTGAAACTGTAATCACGTACATACACATTTATATTTGTTATGAGTTGATTCTTTTATTAAGATGCCCTTTTTATGTCTCACAATATTTCTTGCATGGAGACTACTGTGTCTAATATTATTATCACTATTCCTTCTTTCTTGTGATTACACAAGAAATATATTGTTTTGCACAATTACTTCTCACCTCCTATCTGAGAAACAAAATGTTATCTGATAATAAGCATCTTTTTTGAGTGTTAGCTGTTACTTCAGGTAAATTTGCAAATGAAGATGTTTTAAATCAAATGCACATGTTATTCCCACGCAGAGGCTTTACCAATTTTTAGTTTATTATTTTAACATTGACTAGTTTTGCCCGTTCTAGAGCTTCATATAAATGAATTCATTCAACATGTACATTTTCGTTCATGTTGCACAATATATATTTTCTGCACAATATATATTTTTGCACAATATGTATTTTTTTCACTTTCTACTTAATGTACCTTTGTGTTATGGACTGAATTGTGCCCTTCCCTCAAATTCATATGTTGAAATTCTAATCCTCCAAGGTGACTATAATTGGAGAAATGACCTGTAAGGAGATAATTAAGGTCAAATTAATCTATAAAGGTGAGAACCTAATTCTAATCCTGTTGTTCAGTGGTATAAGAAGAGGAAGAGACACCAAAAGACCGTACTCTTTTCTTTTGTGCAAAGAGGACTGGCCAAGTGGGGACACAGCCAAGAAAGCAGCCTGCAAGCCATTAAGGGAGACTTCACTGGAAAACAACACTGGCGCCTTCATCTTGGACTTCCAGACTCTGCAAAGGTGAGAAAATAAATTTCAGTTGTTAAAGCCACCCTTTCTATGGTATTTTGTTATGGCTGCTCAAGCAGACTAATATATTTAAATATTTAAAGTATATTTCCTATAGATAGCATGTAGTTGGGTCTTGCTTCTTTGGAAAAATATAATCTTAAAATCTCCGTCTATGATTGTTTAGATTATTTATATTTAATATTAATATTAATATTGTTGGGTTTATCTACTATTAGATTGTTTTCCATTTGCCTGTCATCTTTGTTTTTGCCATTTTTCCAAGTGTTATTTTTTACCACCTTTTAGTATTCTATCTAATCTCTTCTCTTGGCTTATTTACTCTTGGATATGGTTTCACTGTGTCCCCATCCAAATCTCACCTTGAATTCCTAACGTATTGTGGGAAGGACTACGTGGGAGGTAATTGCATCCTGGGGCAAGTGCTTCTTAAGTTTCATGAGATCTGATTTTAAAAGGAGAATTTCTCGCACAAACTTCCTTCTCTTGTCTGCCGCCATGTAAGACTTGTGTTTTACCTTGCACCATGATTGTGAGGCCTCCCCGGCCATGTGGAATTGTAAGTCCATTAAACCTCTCTCTTTTGTAAATTGCCCAGTCTCAGGTTGTCTTTATCAGCGGTGTGAAAGTAGACTAATACCCTCTTCCTTTTTTGTTTTATTTATTTTTTAGTGGTGGCTCTAGGATTTGCTTTATGCATTTATGTCCTTTTCACAGCCTGTCTTCAAATTCAATTATATCACTTCATTTATAATGTAATTACCATGGTATGCTGTATTTTCCTTTGCCCTTCCCGTCATTGATGCTGATTTTGTTGTACATCTTCCTTCTACATATGTTACAAATATCAATATATTGCTACTTTTTTGTTTTTCAAATAAATATGAAAATTAAAAAGATAAGAAAATATTTTTATATTTACTAATAAGCTTATAATTTTCAGTGCTTTCTATTCATGTTGTAGATCCAAGTTTTCATCTGGTGTTGATTTCCTGTAGCTGGAAGAACTTCCTGTAGCTTTTCTTTCATTACAAATTCTCTCTGCTTTTGTTTGTCAGAAATGTTTTCATGTTGTTCTCATGTAAGAAAGATGTTTTCATTGGATATAAATTCTAGTTTGACTTTTTTTTTTCTTTCTCTGCTACAGAGATGTCAGTTTTTTATGTGTGCTGGCTTGGATTTTTTTCAGATGAGAAATTACTGATTAATCTTTACATTGTTCTACTTTGTGTAATGGATTTTTTTTCTCTGATACACTGTTTTATTATCAATTTGATTATGATGTTCGCTTGTGTGTTTTCCTGTTTTGTTTATCCAGGTTTTCTTTCACGGAGCTTTTTGAATCTCTGATTTTGTAGATGTTATTGATTTTGGAAAATTTAGCTATTTTTTTATAATGTATTTTCTGTCTCTTTTCTTCTTGGACTCATATTTTATGATAAACTGCTTTGTATTTTCCCACAGGCCAGAGCCTCTTAGTTTCTTTTTAATTTTTGGTTTTTGTTTTGATTTTCTACCTTTTTGTTCTCTATGCTTTGGTCTGTATTATTTCCATGGTCATTGACTTACATTCATTGGTCTTTTCTTTGCCATGTTCAGTCTGCTGCTAAAACCATCAAGTGAAGTTTTTGTTTCAGATATTGTATTTTTCCTTTCTACTAGTTCCATTTAGTTCTTTTAAAAATCCTCTGTTTTATTTCTCGTTATGTTCATATTTTCCTTTAGATCTTTGAATGTATTTGTAGGAATTGTTTAATTCTTGTCTGATAATGTTGTCATTTTTGGTCTTTCCCTACTTGTTGAATTTTCAATTGATTTTGTGTCATATTTTTCTGCTTCTTCACATAATGTTCAAAGCATTCACTACCGAATAAAACATTATTTGATTTATGTGATTTTTTATTGGGTAGTGAACGTGTTTAATTTTTGTTGTTGATGCTAGATTTAATTGTTTCCAGTATTTTGGTTTAATGTTTTATAATTTGTTTTCCCAGTCCATTAAATTACAAGTGAATTGACTTAGTATTTTTGGTGCTTGGTTTATGTTTTGGTTAAAGTAGATCTAGAATAGTCCTTATACTAGAACTAGTTTAATCTTCTTACTAAAATGAGAAGTGTCTATTGAATGTCCTCAATGTTCACATGAGAGTTTTTATCCTTACTGGTTGGAAATTGAATATTTTTCTAAATTACCTATGATCTCTAGAAATTTTAAACTACATTTTACCTGTGCACAGCTTAGATTGTAGCACAGATTCACAGGAATGCTGATTTCTAGAACTAATTATCTGTATATCTCTCATTCCTGATTGTCTATCATACAAATCCCACTCCTTTCGGCCACCTCAAAGTATAATGTATATCTTCTTGACTTAGTGAGCCTACGTGTTCTATTTATGGACTCTCCTTCCTGTCCAGAAAGTTCCTTCTGGCCAAAAATAGGGCAATTGTAGGCCTCATCTTCTGGGTTCTTCTCAGGGACCCAGGCCTGCTCTATGTATTGTTCAATATTTGAAACTCTTGTCTTATGGATCTTAGGTTGTGAATTCATATTTGGCTGATTTTAATTTCTGTTTATTTTCCTGTAAGATAAGAGTGCAACAAACCTGAGATCAATTTATCTCCATTTTAAGATCCCTGACCTAATACAGAAATCTCAAATTTTGCACCTTCATTGTGCACCTACCTCATGATTATTCCTATTTTGGCAGAGTTTATTTAGTCTTTCATCCTCAGATAACTCTTTTAAGTATGTTTATTGCCAACCATTTTGAACTCAGCTTTATTTTTTTATAGGTGGTGTATGTGGCTGGCCCTAGAAGATTTACTTTTTTTCCAAGAAAATGCGGTGTTACAATAAAAAGCATTTTTATGAAGGATCTAGTTGTGTATAACAGGAAGAGCTTTCAAATTATTTTATTCATTATGTTGCTGAGCTTGAAATTCTTCTGAATTTTGACTATTAAGTCAATTTGTAGATATTTTAATGTTATATTTGGATTTATATTTGTGTTTTTTAAATCATGTAGTTAGTTAATTTCATGTTTCTCCCAATTTCCTGTCTCTTACTGTGTTAGTTTTATGTTTCTTTTTTGTTTCCACTAAGAGTTTGGGCATCCTGATGGTTAATTTTATACATCAACTTGCCAGAGCCGTACTGCCTAGATATTTAGTCAAACATTATTCCAGATACTTTGGTAAAGATGCTTTTTTTTTTAGATGAGAATAGCATTTAAATCTGTGGATTTTAAGTAAAGTAGATTATCCTCCATCATAAGGGGTGGGCTTCATATAATCAGTTGAAGGCCGTAATAGAACAAAAGCTGACCTTTCCAGAACAAGAGGGAATTCAGCTAGCAGACTGCATTTAGACTTCAGTTGCAACTTGTCCTGGAGCATGATAGGTCATGATAGATCAGCATGCTGATCTATCCCAACATATTTGGACTCTTCAAGTCTCTACAATCACATGAGCCAATTCCTTAAAATAACTCTCTCTCTTTCTTTGCACACACACGCACACACACACGTGTACACACACGTGTGCATACACACACGTGCACATACACACACACGCATACACGCACACACACACACACTGTGTTGATTTTGTTTCTCTGGCAAATCCTGATCGATGCAGGGATGTATATTTAAATGATATTATTTTAATGGCTACATGCACATTTTTTTTTTTTTTTTTTTTTTTTTGAGACGGAGTCTCGCTCTGTCACCCAGGCTGGAGTGCTGTGGCCGGATCTCAGCTCACTGCAAGCTCCGCCTCCCGGGTTCGCGCCATTCTCCTGTCTCAGCCTCCCGGGTAGCTGGGACTACAGGCGCCGCTACCTCGCCCGGCTAGTTTTTTGTAGTTTTTAGTAGAGACGGGGTTTCACCGTGTTAGCCAGGATGGTCTCGATCTCCTGACCTCGTGATCCGCCCGTCTCGGCCTCCCAAAGTGCTGGGATTACAGGCTTGAGCCACCGCGCCCGGCCCTACATGCACATTTTTAACCTGCAGTCACAACTCAGCAGTATCCACATGTCTACAGTTCATCACTATCTCTACTGTTTCCCCAGTCCTTAACTCTCTTAGGCAGTTTAGGCTGGTGTAATAAATATGCCACAGACTGAGTGGCTTAAACAACACACAATTATTTCTAACAGTCGTGGAGGTTGGGAAGTTAAGCATCAAGGTGCAGGCAGATCTGGTGTTGAGGGAGAGCCCTCTTCATGGTTTGTAGACAGCCATCTCCTCACTGTATCCTCACAAAGCAGAGAGGAAGCATGTGCTCCTGTGTTTCTTCTTTTAAGGGCACTATTCCTATTCATGAGGGCTGCATATTCATGACTTTCGAATTACCAATGCCCAATCTCCAACTGTCATCACACTGGGAATTAAGCTCCAATATACTAACTTTGGGAGAATACATTCAGACCATAAGCACTACCCACAATTGGCCATTAACTCCGAATACCCTTCCTATTTTACCTGCTATTGCTTTCTTGCACTTTAGTTTACCTTTTTAATCAACTAAAATTACTTATCATTGTCTTTATATCTTTGTTTTCTGACATATATACAATTTTTTATACTAATTACCTCTTTAATTCCATTTATTTCTCAAGATTTAATTATCTTTATCCTAAAGTTAAGCCTTTACTATTTTTCAGCAGTGGTTCATGAGTAAAACATTTTATCTTTATTGGGATATGCCTTTTGTTTACTTAAATTGTAATGATGATCCAAATGGATGTAAAATTTTTATGAATAGTTCACAATTATCTTAATTTGTTGAATATATTATTACTCTAGTGAATTAAAGTTTCAGTCTGTAGAGATATTCCCTAGTTGTTTTTAAGTTTTTTTCTTTTATTTTAGTTTTCTGTAGTTTCATTATGGTGTATGTAATTGTAGGATTTCTTTTACTTAACATCTTTTAGACTTTCTTGTTTTTCTTGATGCTGATGATTTTATACTTTTGTGGTAACTGTACAGTCTTGACCTTAAAATCTTCTATTTTAGGGCCTTATTCATTGTCTCTTTATTCTTTTTATTTTGGGTGTTCCAGCTCTTCTCGTGTTATTCTTTATGCATTTTAACATCCTTTTCAAATTGTTATGTCATCTCACTCCTTGTTGCATCTACATAATTTCCTCAGTTTTATGTTCTAATTTGTGAATCCCTTTTTGCTGGGTATAATCTATTTAATATAGCCATTTATTTTGCATTTTAGTATTTATTTCCTGCATTTCAAGTTCTATCCTGTCTATTTTTTCAAGCTTGCATATTGTACTTCCACAGTTTTTTTCACCAGTGTTTTAAATAAATATGTCTCCTTTTCAAATTGTTCTGTAATTCCAAACACTTAATTCTGCTAACTTTCACTATTGTTGGATATATCTTATGTATTTTGCAATTTTTGACTATGAACTCTTGAGTGGGATTATGTATATGAAAGAAAGAGACAGTGGGGGAAGAGGAGAAATGTCATGTGTTCTGACTGAACTAGAAATATTTTTTCAGTTTTATTTGTTTGTTTTCTGTGCCCCTGCCAGAAGCCTCAGGCTATTACTGGCCTGTTATAAAGGCCTTTCTTAAAATTTAAGCACATGGTTCCCATCTTATAGGAAGATTGTAACTAAAAGCCAGAACCATGTGAGTAAAAAATAAAATGTGTTTTTAAGTTTTCTGGAGAAATATATTTTTTTCTACTGAGAGCACAGGCAAAGGCAGACTCTGTTTTTATTTTCCTTGGAGTTAATAGAGTTTTATTTTCTAGTTCAACCTCTAGGGTCTTGATTTTGACAGTGTGTGCATGTATGTGTGTGTGTCAGTTACATGTCTCCAACTTTCAATTCTAACACTTCAACACATGTGGCCCCAGTACCTTGTCACTTGTATTCAAATGGACATTAAAGCTCTAATGTTACTAGCATTGATAAGTCCCCAGAGTGGCTTAATGCTTACCACTCTGATTTTTAATTAATTTTTTCCTTTAATCACCTCACTCATTCACATGTGAACTTATCTACTCTGTTAAGTACTATTAAATATGCATTTAAAACATTATTTGCTGTATTTTATGTAACAATTCTGGATACTTACAGTGGAAAGGATTTTGAGATATCCAGACTATCATATTTACATTTCAAACAGATCACTTCGAGCCACTTAATTGCATAGTTATCATAGACAGATGGATCTGTGTAGCAACTAGTACCACTGGTAAACTGTGCCTCTTAGTGAGCCCAAGTGATGTGGGAAACTTGCTATTTGAATTAATTCTGCTTCCAGCACAGATAACCCAGAATTTAATCCTTACTTTTTTCTTTCCTTCCAAGTAATTTAGAGTTTTTAGTAAGTTACATGGAGAAATAGGTCTTCCAGTTTCTTCACAGTTTCACATCAACTTTATTCTTGGTCAGCAGTAAGTGACTTTTTTTAAGTAAACTTCTATTTTGGAATAATTGTAGACTTACAAAAAAATGCAAAAGAAGAGTTCTTGAGCAAGTCTTTTCTAGTTTTCCCCATTGTTGACATCTTGTACTACTATATTACATTTGCCACAACAAGTGCCTAATATTGGTATACCACTATTAAGTAAGTGTCATACTTCATATGTTTTGCTTTGTTTCAACCAGTTTTTCTATTAATATCTTCTATTTGTTCCAGGATACATTACAGGATATCATATTACATGTAATTGTTATATTAATGCAGGATTGTTTTGCTCCTTAGCTCAGCTAAAATCCGGCTTCTTGTCTCACAACCAGGAAAAATTAGGCACTTAGACACATTGAAAGGTGAGGAGAGCAGAATGTATTAAAAGAAAGTTCTCAGCCAAAAAAAGGGGGTTTCGGCCAACTGGCTCCCACCTCACGGATTGAATACCAGGCCACCCCACACGAGCTGAAGAGGCCCAACTCCTTTCCTACAAAAGATGTGAATTCCTGGTTGCTCCACCCCATTCTCCCAGTTGAGCATGTGAGCCCTTAGTCTGAGCGACTCCACATTGACTTATTTCCCTTACTGTGCATGTGTTAAGGGATGGAATTTTTCACCATGGGCATGTTTAGGCAAGACCTTGCGCAGGTTCCCTTATCTGCCTCCTGCATCTATCAGTATCTCCCCAGTGTCCACTGGTCTGTGAATTTTTAAATTCTTTCCTCCTTGTTTTATTGTGAGCTTGATAGTCTTGAGGAATACTGGTTAGGTGTCCTATAGAATATCCCCAAATCTGGGTTTTCTGATGTTTCTCATGATTATACTGGAATTATGGGTTTTAAAAAAGGTAATACTTATTGTTACACCATATCAGTGTACATCATTGATGTTATTAGCTGTAGGTGACAATTTTTAATGAATTTTGTACCTTAGAATAGTTTTTGATTTGCTGAAAAATTATAAAGGAAGTACCTAAAGTTCCTATATAGTTTACACACAGTTTCGCCTATAGTTAAACCCTTACATATATTAGTATGCTACATTTGTCACAGTTAGTTAACCAATATTGACATTATTATCCATTATCAATTAAGGTACATATGTTGCTCAGCATTTGTTAGTTTTCCTTTGATATCCTTTTTTTGTCATAGAATCCTATCTAGGACACCCCATTACATTTAGCTGTGGTGTCTTCTTAGGCTTCCCTTGTCTTTGACAATTTATCAGACTTCACTAGTTTTTAATGACAGTTTTAAAGAGTACCGATGATATGATTTGACTGTGTCCCCACCCAAATCTCATCTTGAATTGTAGCTCTAATAATCCCAGTGTGTGGTGAGCTGGACCCAGTGGGAGGTAATTGAATCATGGGACAGGTTTTTCCCATGCTATTCTTGTGATAGTGAATAAGTCTCATGAGATCTCATAGTTTTATAAAGGACAGTTCCCTGCACATGCTCTCTTGCCTGCCACCTTGTAAGATGTGACTTTGCTCCTTTTTTGCCTTCTACCATGATTGTGAGGACTCCCCAGCCATATGGAACTTTGAATCAATTAAACTTCTTTCCTTTATAAATTACCCAGCCTTGGGTATGTCTTTATTAGTAGTGTGAGAATGGACTAATACAACTGGTAAGATATATTGTTAGAATGACCCTCACAATTGGAATTTGTCTGCTGTTTTTCTCATGATTAAACTGGGTATATGGGTTTTTAAGAGGAAGGGCACAACAATAAATTACCACTTTTGTCAGGGGTACATATGATCCATATGTTAATTACAATCTTGATTACCTAGCAGAGGTAGGGTTTCTCAGATTTACTGTTAAGTTACTCTTTTTCCTCCTTGCCACATTCTATTGAGTGGGAGGAAGTCACTATATGTAGACTATATTTACAGAGTGGGGAGTGACTCTTCACCTCCTTGAGGGCATGGGATCTCATTATTATTATTATTATTATTATTATTATTAAGATGGCATCTTGCTCTGTTGGCCAGGCTGGAGTGCAGTGGCATGATCTTAGCTCACTGCAAACTCTGTCCCCCCAGATTCAAGCGATTCTCCTGCCTCAGCCTCCTGAGTAGGTGGAATTATAGGCGGGCACAACCACGCCTGGCTAATTTTTGTACTTTTAGTAGAGACAGGGTTTCACCATGTTGGTAAGGCTGGTCTTGAATGCCTGAGCTCATGATCCACCTATCTAGGCCTCCCAAAGTGCTGGGATTATAGGCGTGAGTCACTGCACCCGGTGATCTTGCTAATTATTTGGCATTCTTCTGCATGGGAAATTGACTGTTGTCCCTCATATGTTTATTTATTCGATTATTTATTGATATCAGTACAGACACAAGAATATTTTTCTTATACTTTTGGATATATGGTAATTTATTAGTACTTTATCTTGATGAGTGAATTGGCTCAGTTTGGCCATTGGAAATCTATTATTTGACTCCTGCGTCCTTTTCTTCCCTCCTTTTCTTTATAATGGTAAAATACATGTAATAGGCAATTTACCATCTTAACCATTTTGAAGTTTATAATTCATTGGTATTAAATACATGAATAATGTTTTGCAACCATCGCTGTCATCCATCTCTGTAACATTTTTCATCTTGTAAAACTGAAACTTTGTACCTATTAAACAATAACTTCCTATGCCTTCTTCCCCTCAGTCCCTGACAACCACAATTTTACTTTCTTGCTCTATGATTTTGACTGTTCTGAATACCTCATATAAGTGAAATTATACAGTACTTTTCTGTTTATGATTAGCTTATTTCATTTAGCATAGTATCCTCAAGGTTCATCCATGCTGTAGCAATAGCATATGTTAGAATTTTCTTTCTTTTTTAAGACTGAAAAATATTCCATTGTATATTTACTGTATTGTGATTATTCATTCATCTGTCTGCTGAACTATTTCACACTCCCACCGACAGTACACAAGGGTTCCAGTTTCTCTCTCCTTTCAAACACTTGTTGTTTTCTGTTTTTTGATAGTAGCCATCCTAGTGAGTATGATGTGGTATTTCATTGTAGTTTTGATTTGCATTTACCCAATGGCTGGTGATACTGAACCTTTTTACATGTGTTTCTTGGTTATGTGTATATCTTCTTGAAGAAATGTATATACAAATCCTTCACCCATTTTTGAATCAGGGTGTTTTGGTATTTATGTTGTTGAATTTTAGGAGTTCTCTTTATAGTGATTTCTTTTTATCCATGGAGGGCGTGTTCCTAGAATTCCAGTGGATGACAGAAACCAGAGATAGTACTGGACCTTATATATACTATGTTTTTCCTTTTAATATGTATCTGTGGTACAGTTTAATTTAGAAATTAGGCATAGAAGAAATTAACAACAATAACTAATAATAAAATAGAACAATAATTACAATATGCTAGCATTTCTACTTTTGCGATTTGTTGCTATTGTCAAGTAAAATAAGAGTTTCCTGAATACAAGCACTTCATATTGTGACAGTTGATCTGGTAACTGAGTGATGGCTAATAAGTGACTAACAGGAGGGTAACACATAGAGGGTGGATGTGCTGGCCAAAGGAATGATTGACATCCCAGGTAGGATGGAACAGAAATTTTATCACACCACTCAGAATGACATGTAATTTAAAACTTAGAAATTGTTTATTTCTGGAATTTCCCATGTAATATTTTTCAACTGTGGTTGACAGTGGGTAACTAAAACTGCTTAATTTAAGCCACAGATAAGGGGCGACTACTGTATATTCTGGATATTAATCCCTTACCAAATATATGATTGCCAAATATTTTCTCCCATTCTGTGGGTTGCATTTTTACTCTGTTGATGTTGTCTTTTAGTGAACAATTTGTAAAGTTTCATAAAGTCCAAGTTGTCTTTTTTTAATTGTTGTTGTCTGTGCCTTTGTTGCTGTATCCTAGCAATCATTGCAAATCCAGTGTTGTGAAGCTTCTGGCCTATGTTTTCTTCTAAGAGTTTTATAGTTTTACATCTTACATTTTTGTATTTAATCCATTTTGAATTTTTTTTTTTTTTTGGAGTCTGGCTCTGTCACCCAGGCTGGAGTGCAGTGGCGGGATCTCAGCTCACTGCAAGCTCTGCCTCCCGGGTTCACGCCATTCTCCTGCCTCAGCCTCCTGAGTAGCTGGGACTACAGGCACCCGCCACCTCGCCCAGCTAGTTTTTTGTATTTTTTTAGTACAGACAGGGTTTCACCGTGTTAGCCAGGATGGTCTCGATCTCCTGACCTAGTGATCCGCCCGTCTCGGCCTCCCAAAGTGCTGGGATTACAGGCGTGAGCCACCGCGCCTGGCTTGAATTTTTTTTTAATATATGGTGTCAGTTAAGGGCCAAACTTCATTATTTTCTATGTATCTACAGAATAATTTGCTTGGTTTTTGCCTGGGATTATGTTAAATCTATAGATAAAATTGGGAACAAAATTGTTATCTTAATATTTATTTTTCTAATGTATGAGCATGGCATATTCACTTCACAATATGAAGTGAACATATACATATAACATATTATAACATAAACATTGGATATTGTAAATAATTTGTATTTTACCTATGTATTTCATTTTGGCAGTATTATTATAAATAGCATTTTAAAAATTCAAATTTCAGTTTGTATTGCTTGTGTATAGGAAGACAATTGACTGTGTATATTTATCTCCTGCTTTGACTGTTCTATACTTTTTCAGAGCAAAGAGTTTTGTTGACTTTTTTAAGTTAAATAACCATGTTATCTACAAATAAAGACAATTTTATTTTTCCTTTCCAATGCATATATACTTTAGTTCCTTTTCTAAGTCTCATTGTACAGCTAGAATTTTTGCTACGATGTTGGATAAGAGAGGTAAGAAAGGAAATTCTGACTGCTCCTTATCATAGAGAAAAAGTGAACAGTTTCGTTATCATTAAACATGGTGTTAGCATTACAGTTTTTATAGATATTCTTTATCAAGTTAAGGAAATGCCTCTTTATTCCTAGTTGGCTTAGAGTTTATATTAAGAAAGAATGGTGAATTTTGTCAAGTTAATTTATTGCCACCTATTAATTTGAATAGATGAGTTTTTTCTTTAGCTTAATAATGTGAAGGTTTATATGAATTGATTTTTGAATGTTTAACCAGTCTTTCATACCTATAATAAATCCCAGTTGATTGTAGTGTATAATATTTTTATGCATTGTTGGATTTGATTTGCTAAGGTTTTGTTGGGGATTTTTGCATTTACATTCATGAGAAATACTAGTTTGTGTTTTTCATTTCTCTGTAATATCTTTACCTTTTTTAAGGTATTAGGTAATGCTGACTTTATAAAATGTCTTAGAAAGCATTCATTCCTTACATTTTCTGTACTTTCTTTTTCTGTGTGGATAATTGGTATTACTTTTTCCTTAAATGTTTGGTAGAATTCACTGTTCAAACAATCTTGGCTTGGAACTGTCTTTTGGGAATGTAATTAAGTATTGATTCACTTTCTTTGATAGACGTAATAGTAGAATATGGTAGTTTGTGTCTTTCAAGAAACTTGCTCATTTCATTCACTAATTAAATTTCTTGGCACCATATTCTTTTAACATTTTAAAGTTCAAGATACCAGTATGATGATACCACTTTTCATTTCTGAAATCAGCAATTTCTAAACTAAAGGTTTTTCAACTATCAATCTTCCCAAGAAATAGTCTTTGGTTAAACTGATTTTTTTTCTATTGGTTATTTTTTCAATTTCATTGAAATGTTTCCTCCAATTTTTGTTACTTTTTTCTTTTTATCTTTAGGCTTATGGTAGTTTTTTTTTCCCTCTGGTTTTCTAAGGTAAAAGTTTAGGTTATTTGTTTCACATCTTTATTATTTCCTAATATATTGTTTAACAACAGGGATACATTCTGAGAAGTATATCATTAGGTGATTTGGTTGTTGTGTGAAAATAATACAGAGTATATTTACATGGTCCTATATAGTATAACCTAGTACACACCTAGGCTATATGATATAGCCTATTGCTGTTAGGCTTCAAACTTATACAGTATGTTACTGTACTGAATACTGCAGGCAATTGTAACACAGTGGCAAATATTTGTGTATTTAAGCATATTTAACATAGAATAGGTACAGTAAAAATATGGTATCATAATCTTATGAAATCACTCTGTTATATGCAACTCTTTGCTGACTGAAACATTGTTATGTGGTACATGACCATATGTAGGCACAGTATTGCTATACTGTAATTTCTCTTTAAGCACTGTTTATACTACATTCCATAATTTTTGGTAAATTGTATTGTCATTTTCACTTAGTTTAAAACACTTAAAAATTTCCGTTGAGCCCTCTTTGACATGAAGATTATTTAGAATTGTATTGTTCAATTTGCAAATGTTTTAGAATTTTCCAGCTGTCTTCTGTTATCGGTTTGTAGTTTTATTCTGTTGTCATCTGAGAATATACTTGGTATAATTTTCATTTTTTTAGATTTAAGTAATTTTTCATATTCATGGCTTAAAATATGCTCTTTGTGAATATTTCATGTGAGCTTGAGAAAAATGTGTATTCTGCTATTGTTTCTATGTGGAATATTCTATAAATGTCAATTAGATCAAGCTGATTGCTAATGCTGCTCAGGTCTTACACATCATTATCATTACTGACTTTCTGCCTGCTTGATCTCTCAAACCTGTCAGAGGACTTTTGATGTTTCCAACTATACTAATGGATTTGTCTATTTCTCTTTTAAATCCTATCAATTTTGTCTTCACATATTTTTATATTCTGTTTATGTTTGTAATGCTTCTCTTCATTACTGATAATTTTCTTGTCTGAAGTATGATTTTTTTCTATAATTAACAAAGCTTCTCTAGCTTGCATTTGAGTATTATAAGCATACTATATCACTCTACATCTCTTTAATTTAACTTTATATGTCTTTATAGAGAGTAAAGTAAGTTTTTGATAAACAACTCATAATTGGTCTTGTGTTTTTAATCTGGTCTGACAATCTCATTTTAACTAGTTTTAAAATCTGGTATTCAGATGTAAATGTATTAGTGACATAGTTGAATCAATATCTACCATGTTTGTAACTGTTTTTTGCATGTTGGATGTATTCTATTTTCTTCCCCTCTACCCCACTCTTATTTTTGGCCTCTCTGGTTTTAATTGAGCATCTTCTATAATCTCATTTTTTTCTCATCTCATAGCACATCAATGACACTTAGAAATATATTTTTAGAGGTTACCCTAGAGTTTACAATATACATTTTTGACTTATCTAAATCCAGTCTCAAATTACAGTATAACACTTCACATGTAGTATTGGTCGTTCATGATAGGGAGAGAAAGCTCACACTTTTTCTCTTCTGTCTCTTCCTGTGACATTGCTGCCCCTCATTTCACATATATAATCACTTGGTGTATCCTTAAGTTTTAAACACATAGTTATGATTTATATCAATTAATAATAAGATAAATATATTATTTTACCTTCATTTGTTCAGTCCTTATGCTCTTACATTATGCAGATATGTTTTTGACATATCATTATCTTTCTGCCTGAAGAATTAACATTTTAACATTATTTTCAAATTTAAGATTCACTAGAGATAACTTCCCTAAATTTCATTTAAGAAACCTTTATTTCTCCTTGTTGAGAGATAATTTTGCTGAATATAATAGTGATATTATTTTTTTCTTTCAAAACTTCAAATACTTTACTTCACTGTCTTCTAACTTACATAGTTTCATTTGAGACATTCAATGTAAGTTTTTTTTTTGACAGAGTCTCACTCTGTTGCCCAGACTGGAGTGCAGTGGAATGATCTTGGCTCACTGCAACCTCTACCTCCCAGGTTCAAGCAATTCTCATGCCTCAGCCTCCTGGGTATCTGGGATTACAGGTGCGTGCCATCATGCCCAGCTAATTTTTATATTTTCAGTAGAGTCATGGTTTACCCATGTTGGCCAGGCTGGTCTCAAACTCCTGGCCTCAAGTCATCTGCCTGCCTTGATCTCCCAAAGTGCTGGGATTACAGGCATGAGCCACAGTGCCTGGCCTCACTGTAATTCTTTCCTTGGCCATTTTGAACGTACTGATAAGCCCATTGAAGGCGTTCTTCATTTATATTACGCTGTTTTAAAATATACAGGACTTTTAAAAATTTTGTCTTTTACTTTCCATTTGTCTGCTTATGTTTCTCATCTATTCTTTCATGTTGTCCACTTTTTTCATTAGAGCCCTAAACATACAAATAATAATTATCTCAAATTTCCTGTCTGTTAATTTCTGCATCTCTGTCATAACAGTCTGATTCTGATGATTGCTTTGTCTTTTCACACTGTGTTTTTCTTTGCCTTTTCATACATTGGAATTTTTTGTTGCAAGTCAGATATATTATGTTGGGTAACAGAAATGGTGGTGAAGAGTCCTTTAGTATGAAGATTTATAATTGTCTGCTTGTGGCTCTGCTTTGTTGAGTGTTTGAGCTACATAGTTATAGATGCTATTGTCTTTATAGTCCCCTAACTATGCTTGTTTTGTTTCTTTTCTTGTGTTAGGCTTTCCTAGGTACTTCTCATAGAAAGTCTGTGTCTTGCAACTCTTCAACTGTACTCTACTATTATTATTCTAGGGTCCTGTTGGTGTGGTGGTTAGATGTGTGCAAAAAGAGGCATTCTTTGTTTATTTTGGAGAGGGGGTTTCTGTCTCATTGCTCAGGCTGGAGTGCACTGTTGTGGTCTCAGCTCACTGCAACCTCTGCTTCCCAGGTTGAAATGATTCTCCTCCCTCGGCCTTCCAAGTAGCTGGGATTATAGGTGTCCACCACCACACCTGGCTAATTTTTGTATTGTTAGTAGAGACAGGGTTTCACCATGTTGGCCAGGCTGATCTCGAACTCTCTTGATTCGCCCTCCTCGGCCTCCCAAAGTGCTAGGATTACATGCGTGAGCCGCCAGGCCTCGCCACAAAAAGAAACGTTCTACCTTCTGAATGAATCTATGTTTTTTAGTTGGGCCATGATTCAGGGCTGTGAACGTCACAAATATTTCTAGTAATCTAAACAATAAAATCATTAGGAATTAGTATAGATTATTGTCCTCCTTGTTCCCTCCTGCTTTTCCTGGAAGCAGAGTTTTCAATTTATTTCCCTGAAGCCCTGACCCCTGTTCACCGTATTCACTCCAGACTCCAGAAGGGACACAAAACTTTAGGTGACTGGACTGAGAGGAATGCACTTCCCATGGCTAGGATAAGGTCCTAGAAACCATTTCTTCTTTAGCCTATAACAAAGACACTGGATGTAGTTCATAATGATCACTCTTGCCTTCCTCCTCTCAGAGCCATTTCTCAGAGCTTCACCGTAAGAACTTGTTGGGATTCCTAGAGGAAAAGCCCATGAATGTGTAGGATCCCTTTAAGACTGTGAGCCCCCAGGAATTTTTTACTCCCAATCTAGGCTACTCTCAGCCTCATGCAATTTTTCAAATTACCATTTACTGCTAGTTTGTGGCTCCAGCATCTTCTGTTCCAGGTAAGTAAATGTTGGTTTTTGTATATCTGGATGTACCCCTTTTTGTAGGTTTCATAGTAGTGGTTTGCCTAGAGGCCTCACTTCCTTCATGAATCCAAGAAGTTGTTGATTTTTGGTTTGTCTAGCTTTTTCAACTTGTAAGAACAGGAGTGATGACTTCCAAGAATTTTACATATTATAGCTGATAAGGAGATTTATAAATGACATTTTGGGCCGGGCGCGGTGGCTCAAGCCTGTAATCCCAGCACTTTGGGAGGCCGAGACGGGCGGATCACGAGGTCAGGAGTTCGAGACCATCCTGGCTAACATGGTGAAACCCCGTCTCTACTAAAAAATACAAAAAGCTAGCCGGGCGAGGTGGCTGGCGCCTGTAGTCCCAGCTACTCGGGAGGCTGAGGCAGGAGAATGGCATAAACCCAGGAGGCGGAGCTTGCAGTGAGCTGAGATCCAGCCACTGCACTCCAGCCTGGGCGACAGAGCGAGACTCCGTCTCAAAAAAAAAAATGACATTTTGGTTTTATTAGTTTTCGTGTTTGCTTTTTGTTTATTTTTGTAGTTAAACATTTTCAGACTCACAAGGATAGAAAATTCTCTGTATCTTTCAATAATAGAGTCATTGTCCAGTTTAACTAAATTTCAACAGGTCAATCATATCTTTACTTTTCCATGGAAAGGAATAATTATCCTGCTCTAACAATAGAAAAAAATGTATTTGCACTTTAAGCCAAGCAGTGTCATAGATGCTATAAAGGAGGTCAACCCATCATGTGAAAATTTCAGCTTTCCTCAAAGGCTGCTTAAAAAATCATGTCCTTGTTATAAGTCAGAAATTGAAGAGCCACCTGGAATACAGAACGACCAATTTATTAAACATTTTGTATAAAATATGTGCATTTTATATAAGAAATTGTGGATTTATTCATCTTGAGTTTGAATAACTGTAATGTCTTCTAGACTTTGCCAGTGGTGATTTGTGATTTAAAAAAGATGGGTTTATTATTTCTGCTCTTAAAAGAAGTCAAGAAAAGCCCTTTCACAAGATGCACAGACATTTTTTTCTATGACAGCATGCTTCAGAAAGCATTTGCACAGTGATCTTTGCATAATAGTCTTTTATGTTCAAAGAAAACACTTTGTGGAGAAATTTTTTAAAAACCTATAAACAACAAAGTAGAGAGAATGAGATTCTGTGTACATCAGTAGGACATTTTAAAAAGACTGACATTTATAACTTGTCAATATTAGAACTCTGATGGGACAGTATGACATGAACTTTGTCCTGGAATAACCTCCTGTAAAGCTGTAATATATTGGAACATACCGCCTTCTGAAGACTTTCTGAATGGCTAGTGATTTCCCATGATTCTTTCTGGTCTGAAGCTATATTTTGTTTTCATATAAAACCTCAATAAATCTTCTCCAAAATTCATCAGTTTGACACTGGTCATTTTGTTTTCTTTTGTTGTGGTGAGGGATGTTGACCAAGTTAAATCATGATCTAAGAGTTGAAATAAATCACAAAAATTGTGAAAGATTGATATTAAACACATTTATTTCATATAAGCCACAGAAATGTAAAAGTTAAAAAAAAAATCAGTCATACACCCATGATCAAATTTTTGTAAAGCCAGACATACATAATTTCCATAACAGAACAAAACAAGAATATTAAAATATCTTACTTTGCTATTGGAATTAAAGGACAACTCTGAAATCTGGTGATACTTTAGATATAGCAGGCTACCGAAAAGACTTTCTTCCTTTTTGTCCGTATATTTCTTCATTTGTCTGTGATATAAATCGGTTTCAATGCTTTCATTTTCTGCGTATGTAGTGAAAAACACAGATTTAAAATTTAAAGAACAGATTGCAGACATTATCAAGAAGGGAGTTGACCCCTATATTTGTCTAATTATGCTAAATTAAAAGTTATACTATCTTGCTTGAAATACATAATAAAGCTACTTAAATTTGTTAAAGGGCCTGGGTTTTGTCTTAATAATATTACTGACTCTAGTACAGCAGAAGTATTGGCTGTGCAGGATCATTTGAACTTTTCTATATTAATTGGGTTAACTACCCTTTAAATTAAAGGAATCATATTAGTGCCCTTCCTGCTTTCCGATGAGATATAGCCTAACATTTAGGCTTTATAAATAGCATGCCTTTGTTTCCCTTGTATTTTTCGACCCTATTTCAACCTATGAAATCCAAAAATGCCTTATTTTTTTGGCTTAAAATCGAAAAGTATTTATTAAAATTTTCCCCCCCATTAGAGAATATTGTTTTGGCAACATTCTTGAAAAGTTATTTCAATTTCATCACTGTTTAGTGGATGTTGTGATTTCTTTCCAATGTTAGTTGAGGTTTGTTTTGGCTGATTCTAACATAAATGTCCAAATAAAAGGGCTTATACAATGTAGCAGTATATTTTTATCACACATTGATGTCCAGAGTGGAACAGTCCATGGCTCATCTGGCGGTTCATTGGTGTCAGGAACTCTGACCCCTCTCATGTTATTATACTAACTTTAGGCTGTAACCTAATTGCCCAATAGGCTGAGCTCTGGTCATCACATCAAAATTCCAGTCAGCAGGAAAGTCAAAAACATCAGAAAAGTTTACTCTGTCTCTTAAGATAACATTCCAGAAATCCCACATTGTACTTCCATTGACATCATATTGTCTAGAAGATAATTATTGAGCCACACATAGATGCAAGGGAGGTTGAGGAATGTAGTCTTTTACATAGATAGCAATTTGTCCAGTTAAAATAATATTTATTGAAGTAGAAAACTGACTTTGTCAGCAACTGTGATGACTTTCTGATGTGTGAACTCCAGTAGGTTGAACTACAGTCCCAAGGCATTCAAACACTGATGTAGATATGCTGTGAAGTGATTTTTGCATTATCTGATTATGATCCCTACTCAGTTGACTTTAAGCTAAAGAAAAAAAAAAAAAAAGATTATTCTGGGTGGGTCTGGCCTAATCAGGCCTAAGAGCCTTTTTAGAAAGGATTTAGGCCTTCTCTGAGTTCAGAGACTAAAGATGGCCTGTGTTGACAAGGTTCTAATCTGCTCGTGATCTTCTCTTTCTGACTTTCCCTACAGACATTTAACTTGCTAACATAGTCTCTAGTCTCTACAATTACATAAGCCAATGCCTTGTAATAAACCTCCCTTGCGCACTCTCCACCACTCCCAACCTCCTGCTGGTTGAACGCTGAAGGATACAGCAACATTTTGCAGTATCTGTTTCCAGTGCTTCAGTTTTCTTCCAGCGGTTTATCCTACCTGGAGGTGTCCATGTGCTTTGAGACTATTATATTAGCTTCAGAGATTGGAGCAAATAACATGTCATCCTCTGGCCATTACTAGTTCAAGGACAATCTTAAGACCTAATTTCAGCCACTTCAGTAAGAAAGAGAATGGCTTGGTGTTTCTCAACCTAATGAATCCCATCAACTCTGAAACTATCTTTGAGAAACTACTTGCTCTCTAGGCTTCAGTATGAACATAGAGAATGGAGCCCCAAGAACTTGTTGGCATTAGACGTAAAGTAGAAGACAGTGTTAAGGATGAAGCAGACACATGAAAAACAGACCAGAGAGAAAATATTATTATTTAAAAGTGTAGAATCTAACCAGCTTAACATTCCATAATCCCTCAACATTTTTAAGGGAACATATGCATTTTGCTAATCGTTAACACAGTTTGAGTTGGCTATATATCTCTTGCAATAAAACGTATCCTAACTGATACAACTAGGAAACAATTCATTTTATGAATGATTAAACATAGATATCTAATTTGGGCATTGCCTTAAAGTAATATCTAGAAATTTCTGTAGTGCTTCTGACAGTAGTAGACTGCTGTTCTATTTGGCATGCAGACAAATTTCAGTTTAGCGTTAGGTACCAAAACATGAACATTTGTTGATAATTTTGAATATTGTGTATGAGATACTAGTTAGCTGGAAAATCACATAAAGCTCATGTTTTGCTGTAATGATAAATCTGAATTATATTTATTCCTCTTGATTTTGTGTGTTCCTACCAAGAGATTCTTTACAAAGAAGATAATGGCAGTGGTTTGAGTTGTGGCTTAACTTGTGTCCTTCTACAAAATATGTTAAAATTCCAACCCCCAGCACGTTTGAATGTAACTTTGTTTGGAAATAGGGTCTTTGCAGATGTATGCAAATTAAGATGAGGTGGTTAGGGCGGACCCTAACTCACCCATATGACTGTCATATGTGATTGTCATGTGAAGACAGAGACACACAGTGATGATGCTATGTGATGTTACATGAAGAGACTGTAGTAAGCTGATGAAGCTGAAAGCCAGAAAATGTCAAGGATGCACAGCCTCCACCCAAAGCTAGGAAGAGGCAAAGAAGGATTCTAACCAAAGTCTCAGTGGGAGCATGATCCTGCAGACATCTTGATTTTAGGTTCCTAGCTTCTGCAGCTCTGAGAGAATAAACTGTTTTCAGTTTTAGCCACCTCGTCTGTGGTAATTTGATATAGCAGCCTTTTGAAACTAATACAATATGGATGTTTCTTTTGAAAAATGAAAAAGAAGTGAGGAAGAAAAGAATAAAATGTGAGAAATTGGGAAACTCAGTTAGTATCTAATTTGAGTTAACCTATAATCTTAGTCGGGAGGCAAAGGCCAGGAGTATCACTTGAGCCCAAGAGTTTGAGGCTGCAGCGATATATAATCATACCACTGCACTCCAGCCTGGGTGACAGACCGAGACCCTATCTCAAAAACTATTTATATACTTCAGTGGACATGTATGGCATAGTTGATATTTATCAGATGCTTTTTAAGAAAAATAAAATGTGGGGTTGGAAAGTGAAGAGGTTATCAACATGTACTGAAGACTTACAACAGGCTAGGCATGGTGTTAAATGCTTTACACATTACCTGATTTAATCCTCACAGTACTGTGGTAAAACAGGTGTAATTACCCTTATTTTATTGCTGAGGAAGAGGTTTCTTAGTGAGGTTATGTAATTTGCCCATGATTACCATGATACTAAGTAGTAGATTTGAATTCTTGTAACTCTAACCTATAAAGTCCAAGTCCTTTCCTCCAAACCAGGTATCAGCAAATTATGGCCCATAATGGTGAGAGGTGAAGCTAGCTGGGCTTCTGGGTTGATGGGGACTTGGAGAACTTTTCTGTCTAGCTAAAGGATTGTAAAGGCACCAGCCAGTGCCCTGTATCTAGCTAAAGGATTGTAAACGCACCAATCAGAGCTCTGTGTCTAGCTAATCAGGGAGAGGACTTGGAGAAATTTTCTGTCTAGCTAAAGGATTGTAAATGCACCAATCAGTACTCTGCAAAAACACACCAATCAGCACTCTGTGTCTAGCTAAAGGATTGTAAATGCACCAATCAGCACTCTGTGTCTAGCTAAAGGTTTGTAAATGCACCAATCAGCACTCTGTAAAAACGAACCAATCAACACTCTGTAAAACGGACCAATCAGCACTCTGTAAAATGGACCAATCAACTCTCTGTAAAATGTCCAAATAAGGGACTAAAAGCAGGCAATCCTAACCTGCAGAGGAAACCTGCTTGGGTCTGCTTCCGCACTGTGGAAGCTTTGTTCTATCGTTCTCAATAAATCTTGCTGCTTTATCACTCTTTGGGTCCGCACTACCTTTATGAGCTGTTACACTCACTGGGAAGGTCTGCAGCTTGACTCCTGAGGTCAGTGAGACTGCGAACCCACCGGGCGGAATGAACAACTCTGACGTGCCACCTTTAAGAGCTGAAACACTCACTGCCAAGGTCTGTGGCTTCACTCCTGAAGTCAGCAAGACCATGAACCCACCAGAAGGAAGAAACTCCGGACACACCGTCTGTAAGAACTGTAACACTCACTACGAGGGTCCGCAGCTTCATTCTTGAAGTCAGTGAGACCAAGAACCCCCCCACCCCCAAGGAACTAATTCTGGGCACAGTGGGGGTCACGTTTAACCTGCCCTCTGTTTTGGAGAATAAAGTGTTATTGGAACACAGCCATGCTCCTGACTGCTTTTGCTCTACAATGGCAGAATTGACTTGTCACAGAAACCTATGACCTGCAATGCTAAAAATGATTGCAAACTGATCCTACACTGAAAAATTTTCCAAACCTTGCTCTAGACTTGTGGGAGAAAGTCTGTATTTGATTCTTTAATCTTTTCCCTTCTAAAAATCAAAAATCGAGTAAATTATTTTAATGTGTGAGGCTGCCTTCCTGTCTTTAATGTGTGGATAATCCCTTATAGTGTCATTCTAGGAATTACTTGATAAAATGAATGTTAGTATACTTTGGAAACTGTATAGAAATATACAAACCTAAATAGTTAATCTTAAAAGGAATAAAAACCACATTACTTAATATCTTACTTCAATATTGAAATAAATTTAAATACCATTATACAACTTCAGATTTCTCTTATTTCATTGAGTTTGTCTAATTAACACAAATTATAGGCAGATTTCCTTCCCAAGCTGCCTTTGTTGTAGGGGTTCCTCTATGTGGGGTGGTCCCTCTGTCCTGGGGATCTGTTTCTTCTGTGATCAAAACAGTAACATTTTTTTCTTCTTCAAAAGGCAGAATTCAATCTTTTGTTGTGGGCCACCATGGGAACATTCCTTACATTCCAAAACGGAGAGTTTTTCAGATGTAAAGACTTTGCAATCCCCTGATTAAGTCCACCAAACCTGATCTATTTCAACTATGATCTTTAGGTTGAAGTTCTAAAAATCTAAGGCTGCATTATTTCATTCAATGTCTCCTGTCCAGTTCTTCAAAATTTAATTCTTTTTATCTGTTTTGACAGAACATTCCTTTAGAGTTCACATTAAAGGCTGCTGACTCATAAAAAATGTAAACTCGTTTTATTAGAGTCGTTTGATTGTTCATTGTAGGCACATGGGGCCACAGTTTTAGGCTCAAAGTCATCTTTCGGTATCCATACTTATGCCTGGACTCAAAAAGCCTATCCTCTTCTAATTCTCTTCTTCACGTGTTCCCTATTGACATTTCCTCAATCCCAAGCTTAGTGAGACTACCCGCTTTCTTTGAACATGACAAGTTGTCAATGTGGAATACTGCATGAGACCAGTCAGTTAACTGGAAACATTTGTAAAGCCTATCTGTTCAAATGTAGAAATCGATGTGAATACCACCTATTTCTATGTCTTATTTTTTGTGCTTTTTCAAATTAAGAGTCTCTAACAATGAAGTCTTTCTAATAGGCTGACAACCTACTTTACCTTGCCTAGTTTGAACAGATGTTGAAAAATACCTTCTAGGGAGGAATATATTTGGGAAATAGTAGTGTGCTAGAGCTGGCTGTACTGGCTCCTGAGAGCAGTTTATTAAATTATTGGAAATGTTGGTAGGGGATCGCGGCTTATGCCTGTAATCTCAGCATTTGGGGAGGCTGAGGCAATAAGTTCGCTTGACCCCAGGAAGTGAGAACAGTTTGGGCAACAAAGCGAGACTTGCTCTCTAGTTTAATACAAAATGAAAAATAGCAGAGAGACAGTGTTTTTCTCAAGATCACACATGAGCAACTATGCAGTTATAAGAAAAAAATATATTTTCATAACATTGTAGTAAACAATAGCTTTCTTGTAAACAAACTATAGCACATCTTCGCAGTTTTGTACAATTAAATATGCTACTTCTGTTTAATTCAAGTCTTGTTTTCTCCTCTAAGATGGGCAATTTAAAAATAATTGTTCCTATGTACTGAAATGCTATTACTTTTGCGTTTGGTGCTTCTAGAGGTCTTTTGAAATTATATTTATTGTGATCTAAAACCTTTGTTTCTTCTCCTGCCTGATCTCCATTTCATTATAATGACCAGTGGCATTTTCACATTTTGATGACTATCCTCCCCTGCCAATCACTTCTGAGACTTAATTTCTTTCTAAACATCATCATTGGATGAAATACTTCAGTCATCAACATCTTGAAGCGTATGGCAAATACTCACGGAGTTATATTCAGAGGGCTATATGAATGTCTATGTATTAGGGATGAGATATTTTAAAAATAATGACAAATATTATAAATAAGAAGATTTGTTCTTGGTAACTTTGTGATCATTAGGTTATTCCAGGGTTCATTAAGAGGAATACTGCCTATAATGAAGAGCTGAGTTTTCAGAAAATTGCTCAAGCACTTCCAACTACATAGATCTATCAATTTCTGTGTGAATATTGAAGCTACCCTTTCAGAGAGTTAAGAAGAGTAAATTCGTCATGCGCCTCACAAAGGTTAAAAACTAAGTGAAAGACTTTTGATAAGTTTAAAGCTTAATAAAGTGAATTGGATTCGGTGAAAATTTCTTTAAAAGTTTTCAGCAAATGAACATTTTGTAGACACTGTCTCATTTGACAGCTACATCCCCATGAAGTGAGATTTTTACAGTGTGATTTGGGTGGATATGACAGTTTAAGTAGAAAGGCATTAAGACTTCTATTTTTTTCATTCCTAAAAGAAGAAAGACAGTAAAGGTGGAAGCTGGGGGAACACGTTGGAACTTAAAAAATGAGAACTTTATTTATAGTTACTAAGTGCAAATATTTCTGCTTCTGAATAATCAAATGGAATGATTTCCAGGGAATGAAAGAAAATGATTGAGGATAGAAGATAGGAAACTTTCCACTTAGATTTACTTTACACGTGTGTGACAGAAACAGAAGTAATTATGATATATTCACATTTAAATATGTTTTGGGAGCTGGATGTGGTGGCTTATGCCTGTAATTCCAGCTACTTGGGAGGTGACCGGGGGAGGATCTCTTGAGGCCAGGAGTTTGAGACCAGCCTGAGCAATATAGTGAGACCCTATTTTAAAAAATAAAAATAAAAATAAAAATATTTTTAATAACAACAAACACAACTCCCCCCACCCCACCCCAAACACTTGGTGTCAAGCTGTCAGAACTGATCTTCTCACATCTAAATATATCAGTACCCTCAGCAGTCACTCATCCTTTGGTTCTTTCTCAAACAATCTATTTACAGAGTGACCTGAGCCTGTCTAGATGTAGTTTTCCTAAAAATATGGTAAATTTCTCTGGGAACTAGGCAAGAAAATAAAAACGTGATTTTGTGCTCTTATTTATTCCTGAAACAAATTACATCTAATTTTTCATTTACTTCAAATGGCATGCTTTTCCTCCGTTAATTACTGGAGCCTGTACATGTTGAAACCCTTTACTCTATTGTACATTCCTTTGCATCTGTGTCTTTTCCTGAAGGATATTGATGGAGTGTCATCACTTGCCGAAATCTAGAATTTCATTGAAAATATTAACATGCAAGCCTCATAATTCCCCTTTTCATATATCATTTTTAAATGCCTCCTTTGGCTGCTGGTATGCAATAGTGCCAGGACAAATTGTGTCCTGGTGGTGGAGAACAGGTATAGTAGGAGCCTTCATTCCACCTGACATGCCTTGGCAGGCCCAGCCTCTGACATACCTCGTTATGTCTCTCATTCTGGCTACATGTTTCTGCAGCCTGATTTCACAGATTTGGAAGTGAAAAGGCCTCCACTGTACATCCGTTTCTATCTCAATATTGAGACAGTATGGCCAAGTTGCCTGATGACAGGTTGCAAATAGAGATGTCGATCTAAGGCAATTTCCTGCCCCAAAGGAAGGTGGGCAGGGAAATCCTGCGGAGGCACTATGAAGAGGTTTATCAGAGTCAGGTTACAGCCCTGACTAAGAGAGTCCACGTTGAGTAATCAGGGCTATGTTTTCACCTGAGATTCAGAACACAGAGATTAGTAACTGAACAGAAGCAGAACTTGTCTGAAATACAAGAGACTAGAAGCAAAGGTGTTAAACTAAAGTAATAAACAAATAAAAAAAAGATACCATTTGAAATTGTAAAGTCAGAGTGAGGAAGATTCTGTGTAGTTGACAGGTTACACTGGCTAAGGGACTTACCATGTTTCAAACTCATAGTATAGAATATTTTTGGTCAAGAGAGTTCCTGGGTGATGGAGGGGTGGGAGGAGATGCAGAGAAAGAAAGAGAAAAAGAGGGAGAGAGAGAAGGAACTCAAGGTGTCTAATTACTGAAATCTGGTTAACAGATATTAGTTTATTACAGGTAGAGTCATATTAACTCTACCCAATTTTTTCTAGCAGTATTGGAACCTTCTACTGCATATTCAGATGTATACTTTTGAATTAAATTGAGTACTGGTTTTGGTGTCTAAACAGAGATCAGAAATTAAAATATCATTTACATGTTACTAGTAATGAAACAGTATCAGGAAAATCCAGTCGTACTGAGCAGGCATGTCCACTTTCTAATAGGCAGCTCAGCATCATACTATGAGGTAATATGCATCTGCTAGATTTTTCCTATTTTGACCAATTGCCTGGACCAGAGTGGTAGTCCGTCTTAGTTTTCATTCATCATTTCTTCTGGCCCTCTGAGGTATGTCACTTCCAACTGCATTGCTTATATTCCTTTGTCTCAAATAACAACTACTGAGCCTGACCGTTAATATACAAAATTGTTTATTGTAGCAATGTTAAGTAAATTATAGAAAATAAGGAAACACTAAAAAGCCAAACTCTGGGAAGAAACAAACTCCAGAGAAGCTCTAGTAACTCAGTAGCAGAAATGTCCTGCAATCTGTTAGGGCTGTGTCTTGACTACTTCCATCCATCTACTGTCCCTGGATCTTTTTACTCAAGAATAAAATTCCAGTGAAAGAAACAGAATAAAAGAGAATGAGGGGGGAGGAGGGGGAGAGAGAGAAAGAGAGAGATTATCCTAGTTTGGGTAGCATTCTGTGGCTTGGGGTTCATTTGATTGTCCTCTGAGATTATCTGGAGCTACAGGAGAATGGTCACTCCAAAATCCTGCAGACCACATGGGAGGATTGGGAATATAATCTAACAAATTAAACTTCTGTATGTAATTTCTTGTAAATATAATCTGTATGTTGAAAATTGGGGCAATCAAAAGTGTTAAGATAAAATGGGACAGGGATAGTAGGAGACAATTGAATGAGTTTCTTTAGGATTCTCTTGCCGTCATAAAAATATGTGTATTAACTGCCTGATTTTCTAGAAAATACATGGAAAAGTTAGTGAATAGCTTGGGGTGCCAGTTAAGGTACAGGCTGGGTAAATCCATAAGTGAAGTGCTGTGCTCATTTCTATTCTCTATAATTTTAGAAGCTTGTAATCAAAGAGCACCAACAGAGAATAGAGATTCAGTGCAGTGACTTTGGAATCAGATAGAGGCTGGTGTAAACCCTCGCTCTGCTGCTTTCTAGTAGGACACTGAGTGAATCTCTCAACCTCTTTATGCTTGCATGTCTTCATCTGTAAAAAGGAATACATAATTTGTTCTTGGAGTGATTTTTAAAAGGTTTTTTAAATTTTATTTTTCATTTTTTATTATATTTTAAGTTCTAGGGTACATGTGCACAACGTGCAGGTTTGTTACATATGTATACGTGTGCCATGTTGGTATGCTGCACCCATTAACTGGTCATTTACATTAATTATATCTCCTAATGCTATCCCTCCCCCCTTCCCCCACTCCACGACAGGCCCCACTATGTGAT
>NW_012115132.1:6826455-6950985 GCF_000951035.1 Colobus angolensis palliatus
CTTTGGTATCAGGATGATGCTGGCCTCATAAAATGAGTTAGGGAGGATTCCCTCTTTTTCTATTGATTGGAATAGTTTTAGAAGGAATGGTACCAGGTCCTCCTTGTACCTCTGGTAGAATTCGGCTGTAAATCCATCTGGTCCTGGACATTTTTTGGTTGGTAGGCTTTTAATTATTGCCTTAATTTCAAAGCCTGTTATTGGTCTATTCAGGGATTCAACTTCTTTCTGGTTTAGTCTTGGAATTTATCCATTTCTTCTAGGTTTTCTAGTTTATTTTTGTAGAGGTGTTTATAGTATTCTTTGATGGTAGTTTGTATTTCTGTGGGGTTGGTGGTGATATCCCCTTTATCATTTTTTATTGCATTTATTTTATCCTTCTCTCTTTTCTTCTTTACTAGTCTTGCTAGCAGTCTATCAATTTTGTTGATCTTTCAAAAAACCAGCTCCTGGATTCATTGATTTTTTAAAGGGTTTTTTTCTGTCTCTATCTCCTTCAGTTCTGCTCTGATCTTAGTTATTTTTTGCCTTCTGCTAGCTTTTGAAAGTGTTTGCTCTTGCTTCTCTAGTTCTTTTAGTTGTGATGTTGGGGTGTCAATTTTACATCTTTCCTGATTCTCTTGTGGACATTTAGTGCTATGAATTTCTCCTTACACACTGCTTTGAATGTGTCCCAGAGATTCTGGTATGTTGTACCTTTGTTCTCATTGGTTTCAAAGAATATCTGTATTTCTGCCTTCATTTCGTTTCAGGAGCAGGTTGTTCAGTTTCCATGTAGTTGAGCAGTTTTGAGTGAGTTTCTTAATCCTGAGTTCTAGTTTGATTGCCCTGTGGTCTGAGAGACAGTTTGTTATAATTTCTGTTCTTTTGCATTTGCTGAGGAGTGCTTTACTTCCAACTATGTGGTCGATTTTGGAATAAGTGTGATGTGGTGCTGAGAAGAATGTATATTCTGTTGATTTGGGGTGGAGAGTTCTGTAGATGTCTATTACGTCCACTTGGTGCAGAGGTGAGTTCAATTCCTGGATATCCTTGTTAACTTTCTGTCTCACAGATCTGTCTAATGTTGACAGTGGGGTGTTAAAGCCTCCCATTTTTATTGTATGAGAGTCTAAGTGTCTTTGTAAGTCTCTGAGGACTTGCTTTATGAATTTGAGTGCTCCTTTATTTGGTGCATATGTATTTAGGATAGTTAGCTCTTGTTGAATTGATCCCTTTACCATTATGTAATGGCCTTCTTTGTCTCTTTTGATCTTTATTGGTTTAAAGTCTGTTTTACCAGAGACATGGATTGCCACCCCTGCCTTTTTTTCTTTTCTATTTGCTTGGTAGGTCTTCCTCCATCCCTTTATTTTGAGCCTATGTGTATCTCTGCACATGAGATGGGTCTCCTGAATATAGCACACTAATGGGTCTTGACTCTTTATCCAATTTGCCCATCTGTCTTATAATTGGAGCATTTAGCCCATTTACATTTAACGTTAATATTATTTTGTGTGAACTTGATCCTGTCATTATGATGTTAGCTGGTTATTTTGCTCATTAGTTGATGCAGTTTCTTCCTAGCATCGATGGTCTTTACATTTTGGCATGTTTTTGCATTGCCTGGTACCAGTTGTTCCTTTCCATATTTAGTGCTTCCTTCAGGAGCTCTTGTAGGGCAGGCCTGGTGGTGATAAAATCAGCATTTGCTTGTCTGTAAATGATTTTATTTCTCCTTCACTTATAAAACTCAGTTTGGCTGGATATGAAATTCTGGGTTGAAAATTCTTTTGTTTAAGAATGTTAAATATTGGCCTCCACTCTCTTCTGGCTTATAGAGTTTCTGCTGAGAGATATGCTGTTACTCTAATGGACTTCCCTTTGTGGGTAACATTTTTTCTTTCATTTCAACTTTGGTGGATCTGACAATTATGTGTCTTAGAGTTGCTCTTCTCGAGGAGTATCTTTGTGGCGTTCTCTGTATTTCCTCAATTTGAATGTTGGCCTGCCTTAGTAGGTTGGGAAAGTTCTCCTGGATGATATCCTGCAGAGTGTTTTCCAACTTGGTTCCATTCTCCCTGTCACTTTCAGGTACACCAATCAGACGTAGATTTGGTCTTTTCATGTAGTCCCTTATTTCTTGGAGGCTTTGTTCCTTTCTTTTTACTCTTTTTTCTCTAAGCTTTTCTTCTCACTTCATTTCATTCATTTGATCTTCAATCACTGATACCCTTTCTTCCAGTTGATCAAATCAGTTACAGAAGCTTGTGCATTTGTCACGTAGTTCTCATGCCGTGGTTTTCAGCTCTGTCAGGTCATTTAAGGACTTTTCTACATTGATTATTCTCGTTAGCCATTTGTCTAATCTTATTTCAAGGTTTTCAGCTTCTTTGTGATGGGTTCGAACTTCCTCCTTTAGCTCGGAGAAGTTTAATCGTCTGAAACCTTCTTCTCTCAACTCATCAAAGTCATTCTCTGTCCAGCTTTGTTCCGTTGCTGGCGAGGAGCTGCGTTCCTTTGGTGGAGGGGAGGCGCTCTGATTTTTAGAATTTTCAGCTTTTCTGCTCTGTTTTTTCCCCATCTTTGTGGTTTTTATCTACCTTTGTTCTTTGATGATGGTGACATACAGATGGGGTTTTGGTGTGGATGTCCTTTCTGTTTGTTAGTTTTCCTTCTAACATTCAGGACCCTCAGCTGAAGGTCTGTTGGAGTTTGCTGGAGGTTCACTCCAGATGCTGTTTGCCTGGGTATCAGCAGTGGAGGCTGCAGAAGAGTGAATATTGCTGAACAGCAAATGTTACTGCCTGATTGTTCCTCTGGAAGCTTCGTCTCAGAGGGGTACCCAACCGTGTGGGGTATCAGTCTGCCCCTACTGGGGGGTGCCTCCCAATTAGGGTACTCATGGGGTCAGGGACTCACTTCAGGAGGCAGTCTGTCCGTTCTCAGATCGCAAACTCCGTGCTGGGAGAACCACTACTCTCTTGAAAGCTGTCAGACAGGGACATTTAAATCTGCAGAGGTTTCTGCTGCCTTTTGTTTGGTTATGCCCTGTCCCCAGAGGTGAAGTCTACAGAGGCAGGTAGGCCTCCTTAAGCTGTGGTGGGCTCCACCCAGTTCCAGCTTCCTGGCCACTTTGTTTGCCTACTCAAGCCTCAGCAATGTTGGGGCCCCTCCCCCAACCTTGCTGCTGCCTTGCAGTTAGATCTCAGACTGCTGTGCTAGCAATGAGGGAGGCTTGGTGGGCATGGGACCCTCTGAGCCAGGCACGGGATATAATTTCCTGGTGTGATGTTTGCTAAGACCCTTGGAAAAGGGCAGTATTAGAGTGGGAATGACCCAGTTTTCCAGGTGCTGTGTGTCACGGTTTCCCTTGGCTAGGAAGGGGAATTCCCTTACCCCTTGTGCTTCCCGGGTGAGGCGTTGCCTCGCCCTGCTTCAGCTCTCACTTGGTGAGCTGCACCCACTGTCCTGCACCCACTTTCCGACATGCCCCAGTGAGAGGAACCCAGTACCTCCGTTGGAAATGCAGAAATCACACATCTTCTGTGTCGCTCACACTGGGAGCTGTAGCCTGGAGCTGTTCTTATTCAGCCATCTTGGCTGGTCTGTCAATGTTTTTAAGTTTTAAAGGGGATAATAATATTTATAGTTACTGAATAAAATGGTAGCTGTTGTCATTGGTATTTTTAAGACTGTGCAGGAAAATCATGAGAAGACAAAGTTACTTTTCCAGGGCTGCTGTAACAAAGTGCCACAGATTGGCTGGTTTAAACAACAGAAATTTATTGTCTCATAGTTCTGGGGACTAGAAGTCCAAAATCAAGATGTTGGTTCCTTCTGAGGGATGAGGGAGGGATCTTTTCCAGGCCTCTCTCTTTGGCTTGTAGATGGCCATCTTCTCCCTGTGTTTCTTCACATCACCTTTTCGTCATCTGTCTCCTCTGTCTGCATTTTCTGTTTTATGAGGATTAGGGCCCACCCTAAATACCTTATTTGAACAAGACTAGCTTTGTAAAGACACTATCTCCAGATATGGTCACATTCTGAGATACAAGAGTTAGGACTTCAACATATGAATTTTGTAAGTATACAATTCACTCCATAACAACCAGGTCACATTGGGGAACTCTTGGATGATCTGTGGATATTTGGTCTTGAAGAGGAATAGTGGTAATTGTACACAGGGAGGCAGAAATTTGATAAATGCCTTCAAATGAGATAATGTACAATGTCTAAGGAAGTTAATACAATGTTTAACATATTGTAAGCATTGAATAATTGTTCTCCCTCTCTCTCTAACCAAGTATTTGTTGAGTATTTCCTCTGTTTCAATGCACTACATTTTGGTTTGATTTGTCATCCCACAATAGATAAAAGAAACACTACCATTTAGGTGATGTATTTATAACATTTGTTTATTATGTCTTTTGATAGCTTCAGAAGAAAAATCCATTTGATGAGGCAATGGTTGAATTAAATATCCATTGTAGAACTATGGGGCTTCTAAAACCCAGATGAGTAGGTTTTAGCCAAGTTATATGAGCACAATCTAAATAACTACTGGTCTAGGCAGTGGGGACATAGTGCTAAACACAGAAACCAGAAATGCTGGATTAGACTTGTTTTATGTGGCCCCAGAATAGAAATTCCAATTCATACGTAGCAATTATGTAGAGAGAGATTTTTGTCTCATCATAAGAAAGAACTTTCAAAAAGGCAAAGCTATTAAAAAATGGCTGCCTTTGACTGGGCATGGTGGCTCGTGTCTGTAATCCCAGCACTTTGGGAGGCTGAGGCGGGCAGATCAACTGAGATTGGGGTCTGAGATCAGCCTGGTCAACATGGTAAAACCCCATCTCCACTAAAAACACAAAAATTACCCAGACGTAGTGGTGGGCACCTGTAATCCCACCTACTCAGGAGGCTGAGGCAGGAGAATCACTTGAACCCGGGAGGCAGAGGTTGCAGTGATCTGAGATCGTGCCATTGCACTCCAGCCTGGGTGACAGAGTGAGACTCCATCTCAGAAAAAAAAAAAAAAAAAAATAGCTGCCTTTGAGGTAGCAAACCTCTCTCATATATCAAAACCCATTTTGGAAGATGAAGTATTTGGCATGAGGTTATGAGAATTAAAGAGACGAAAAAGAAGTCAGGTAACTGACTTTTAGAACCCTTTCCTACTCTAAATTTCACTATTTAATGAAATTAAATAATTCATTTTAAATAGGTGTGAAGAAAAGGTAACAAGAAAGTGTAAGAGAACAGGTGTATATAATATTTGTTTTGAAACAAAGTACTCTAATCTCTTCTTATTTATATGGGAAAACTTTCTATAATTCCAGGAACTGTTGCAATTATAGAAGAGAATCAACTCAACTGGTATAGTCTCTGGTTTCCAACTCTTGAGTTTCAAGAAGATAGCACTGCTGAATGAATGGAAAGTATTCTGATTGATACAACCCCAGTCTAGTTGTTTAACAAGACTTGGAAATGTTGCATTATAAAGCCATGACTCCAGAAATAGCAAGTGTCTTCAAAGTTGGCAATATGCTTCTGTGACTTCTATAATAGAGACAAATGTTAAACTTAAAAAAAAAACTGAGCCAATATTAAGAAACATTATACATAAACTTATGTGTCAAAATGAAAACAATGCAAACACTTAAAATTTCTAATTTTAGAATAGAGTTCAAGTATACAGATGATATATATGAATCTTCAGGACTTCATAAAAAAATAAATGCAAATCGACATAAAAGAACACCTAGGCTGAATGTGGTGGCTCACACCTGTAATCCCAGCAGTTTGGGATGCCAAGGCAGGAGGATTTCTTCAGCCCAGGAGTTTTAGACCAGTCTGAGCAAAATAGTAAGACTTCTCTCCAAAAAAAATCTTAGAAGTGTGATGGCATGTACTTGTAGTCCCAGTTACTGGGGAGGCTGAAGTGGGAGGATTGCTTGAGCCCAGGAGGTTAAGGTTGCAGTGAGCCATGATTGTACCACTGCACTCCAGCCTGGGCAACAGAGTAAGAGCCTGTCAACAACAACAACAACAACAAAAATAACAACAGCAATGCACATGTATAAATGGAGACTTCAAAGTTTCTAATATTTAAGTTGCAACTTAAGAAAGGTTGCCCTTTTTTTGAGAGAGAGAGAGAATCTCACTCTGTAGCCTAGGTTGGAGGGCAGTAATGCAGTTATAGCTCACTGCAGCCATCTACTCCTGGGCTCAAGTCATCCTCCTGCCTCAACCTTTTGAGTACCTAGGACTACAAGTGTGCACCATCACACCCTACTAATTTTTCAAATATTTTGTAGAGACAGGATCTTGCTTTGTTGCCCAGGCTTGTCGCAGACTCCTGGCCTCAAGCAGTCTTCCTGCCTCAGCCTCCAAAAGTTGGGATTTCAGGTGGGAGCCACTGTGCCTAACCTCAAGGCTGTTTTGGTTAAAGCTATATTTGCATGGAAGCTGATGCTGAGTCAGGATTTTACTTTTAATAAATGATCAGGCAACAGAAATATACAAACATAAATTGTCTATAGTAGTCTTACCCTGGTGGCCCCCAATGGCCATTCCTTCTGGTTTCTAAGGCTTTGAGTAGTTCTTGTTCATGCTGGCTTTGGACTTTGCCATGTGACTTGCTTTGGCAAACAGGACATTAGCGAGCATGACACAAGCAAAGGCTTGATAAAGCACTTGACTACTGGGGCTTGTTGCTTGGCGTCAAATGTTATGCTGTAAAGAATCTTGGGCTATGCTATTCAGTGGTGAGAAGGCCATGTGAGAGTCTGAGACAAAGGAGGATGAGGGCCTGCTTGGATACTCTGGCCACAGCTGAGTTCCTAGTTTATTGCAGTCCCAAATGTGACTTCAATAAAAAAAGGACCATGCAGCTTGTTCCAGTCAACTCACAAGAATCATGAGCAATAATACATTTTTGTTGTTTGAACCCACTACCTTTTGGTTTGATTTGTTATTCAATAATTGATAAAGGAAACACTACCATTTAGGTAATTTGTTTATAACTTATGTTTTCAGTGATGTCTTTTTGATAGCTTCAGGAGAAAAATCCATTTGACGAGGCAATGGTTAAATTAAATATTCATTGTAGAACTGTGGGGTATTCCAAAATCCAAATGAGTAGTTTTTAGCCAAGTTATATGAGCACAATCTAAATAGCTCCCTAAGAAGAAAGGATTTTATGAAAAACTATAACATTTTAAAGGCTTCTAGGAGAGTTTTTAGTAGCTAGTAGCAATTTATTAGATGATATATTTTGTTACATGTTTTAGATTTCTGTAGCAGCTAATTATAGTGATGCTTATTCTCTACTATCAAACAAATCATTAATATTTTTTTTTAATGTAGACTTGAATCTCTTTGAGCAAACAAACTGGAGAAACTGTATTCTTTTTTTTTTTTTTGAGACAGAGTCTTACTCTGTCATCCAGACTGGAGTGCAATGGCACAATCTCACCTTACTGCAAACTACGCCTCCTGGGTTCAAGCGATTCTCATGCCTCAGCCTCACGAGTAGCTGTGATTACAGGCGTGAGCCATTATGCCTGGCTAATTTTTGTAATTTTAGTAGAGATGCGGTTTCACCATGTGGGCCAGGTTGGTCTTGAACTCCTGACCTCAGGTGAGTCTTCCCACCTCAGCCTCCCAAAGTGCTGGGATTACAGGTGTGAGCCATTGTGCCCAGCCAGAGAAACTCTTTTCACTTAACTGAAATTATGGCCGTTTGTTGACAAATTATTCACTTGAAAAAAATCGCCTGAGGATTTCTGAAAATTATGATACTTTCATTTATATGAACTAGTATTGAATTAAAAAATATTTACATTAAACTTAATAGAAGCCCTCCATTATATTATCCATTATAAAAAACCAAGATTTACCTGTATTTTTGGATGTATCTAATAAATACCCTTCTTCATATGTTTTGAAATGTAAATGGTTGTTACATAAAACAGCAGTATAATTATAGTTTCAACAGATAAAACTGAAAAAGGTTTCTTTGGGTTATAGTTTTTTATGGAGCAAGTAAACAGTTGCTCTCTCTAAAACATAAATGTAAATGGTAAATTCAGTCATGTGGCAATAGTTATAAGAAATTTAAGTTGTTTATACCTGTGTTTTACAAGAATTTCAATTAGATAATATTCCTTTCAATTATATAATGGTTAACAGTTTGCACAATTCTTTATCAGACTTTTTAATCGATTAGTCACTAAGTGTGAAACACTAAGAAAATTCTGAGATATTCAACCTAAGCTCAACAGATGTATTTATGTGGACCTCAGATTGTAGTGATATGGCATATCAATATAATTTGAAAAAGTGCTTCACTGGGAGAAGTACTGATATGATGTGGCTTTGTCCCCACATTGAAATTTTTTTTTTTTTTTTTTTGAGATGGAGTTTTGCCCTGTAGCCCAGGCTGGAGTGCAATTGCACGATCTCAGCTCACTGCAACCTCTGCCTCCCAGGTTCAAGCAATTATCCTGCCTCGGCCTCCTGCCACCATGCCCAGCTAATTTTTTTTTATCTTTAGTAGAGACAGAGTTTCACCATGTTGGCCAGGTTGGTCTCAAACTCCTGACCTTGTGATCCACTTACCTCAGCCTCTCAAGGTGCTGGGATTACAGTAGTGAGCCACTGCACCTGGCCCTTGAATTTTAATAATACCCAAATGTCAAGGGCAAGGCCAGATGGAGATAATTGAATCATGAGGGTGGCTTCCCCCATACTGTTCTCTTGATAGTGAATACGTTTCATGAGATCTGATGGTTTCATAAAGGGGAGTTACCCTGCATAAGCGCTCTTTGCCTGCCATCAAGTAAGGTATGACTTTGCTCCTCATTCACCTTCCGCCATTATTGTGAGGCCTCCTGAGCCGTGTGGAACTGTGACTCAATTAAACTCAGTCTCAAGTATGTCTTTATTAGCAGCATGAGAATGGACTAATAAAGTAAATTAATGCCAGAAGTGAGGTGCTGCTGAAAAGATACCCAAAAATGTGGAAGTGACTTTAGAGCTGGAAAACAGGTAGAGGTTGGAACAGTTTGGAGGGCTCACAAGAAAACAGGAAGATGTGGAAAAGTTTGGAACCTTCTAGGCTTGTTGAATGGCTTTGACCAAAAGACTAATAGTGATATGGACAATAAAGTCCAAGCTGTGGTGGTCTCAGATGGAGATGAGGAACTTGTTGGGAACTGGGGCAAAGATGACTCTTGCTGTGTTTTTGCAAAGAGACTTGTGGCATTTTTCCCCTCACCTAGAGATTTGTGAAACTTTGAACTTGAGAGAGATGATTTAGGGCATCTGGCAGAAGAAATTTCTAAGCAGCAAAGCATTCAACAGGTGACTTGGATATTGTTAAAAGCGTTCAGCTTTATGAATTCAAAAGACATGGTGTGGAATTGGAACTTATGTTTAAAAGGAAGCAGCGCATAAAAATTCAGAAAATTTGCAGCTTGATGTTGTGATAGAAAAGAAAAACTCATGTTCTGAGGAGAAATTCAAACCTCAAACTGGCTGCAGAAATTTGAATAAGTAATGAGGAGCTAAATGTTAATTGCCAAGACAATGGGGAAAATGTCTCCAGGGTATGTTAGAGGACTTCACAGCAACCCCTCCTATCACAAACCAGGAGGCATAGGAGGAAAAATAGTTTTGTGGGCCGGACCCAGAGTCCCCCTGCTCTGTACAGGCTAGGGACTTCGTGCCCTGCATCCCAGCTGCTCCAGCAGTGGCTAAAGGGGGCCAAGGTACAACTTGGGCCATGGCTTCAGAGGTTGCAAGCCCCAAGCCTTGGCACCTTCCATGTTATGTCGAGCTTGCAGGTGCACAGAAGTTAGGAATTCAGATTTGAGAACCTCCACTTAGATTTCAGAGGATGTATAGAAATGCCTGGATGTCCAGGCAGAGATGTGCTGCAGGGGTGGGGCCCTCATAGAGAACCTCTGCTAGGGTAGTGCAGAAGGGAAATGTGGGGTTCGAGCCCCCACACAAAGTCTCCACTGGGGCACTGTGTAGTGGAGCTGTGAGAAGAGGGCCACTGTCCTCCAGACCCCAGCATGGTAGGTCTACCAACAGCTTACATTGTGCACCTTGAAAAGCCACAGACACTCAATGCCAGCCCATGACAGCAGCCAGGAAGGAGGCTGTACAATTGAAAAGCACAGGAGTGGAGCTGCCCAAGACCATGGGAACCTGCCTCTTGCATTAGCATGACCTGGTTGTGAGACATGGAGTCAAAGGAGAACATTTTAGAGTTTTAAGATTTGACTGCCCCACTGGATTTCAGACTTGTGTGGGGCCTGTAGCCCCTTTGTTTTGGCCAGTGTCTCCCATTTGGAATGGCTGTATTTACCCAACACCTGTATTCCCATTGTAACTAACTTGCTTTTGATTTTACAGGCACATAAATGGAAGGGATTTGTCTTGTCTCAGATGAAACTTTGGACTGTGGACTTTTGAGTTAGCGCTGAAATGAGTTAAGACCTCGGCGGACTTTTGGGAAGGCATGTTTGGCTTTCAAATGTCAAAAATGAGGACACAAGATTTGTGAGGGTCTAGGGGCATAATGATATGGTTTGGCTGTGTCACCACACAAATCTCACCTTGAATTGTAATAATCCCCATGTGTCAAGGGCAGGGCCAGGGGAAGATAGTTGAATAATGGGGGTGGTTTCCCCCATACTGTTCTTGTGGTAGTGAATAAGTCTTATGATATCTGATGGTTTTATAAATGGGAGGTTCCCTGCACAAACTATCTTTGCCAGATGCCATGTAAGACGTGACTTTGCTCCTCCTTTGCCTTCCACCATGATTGTGAGGCCTCCCCAGCCATGCTGAACTGTGAGTCAATTAAACTTCCTTTCTTTAGAAATTACCCAGTCTGAAGTATGTCTTCATTAGCAGTAGAACAGACTGTTACAAGTACTAAATGAGATTTCATGATGTGTCCACTTGTTCAAACCTTTGGGGTCACGAGAGATTGCCAGAAGAGATAATCAAATGTGAAAGCCTAGAGATGAAGGGACATGGTACATGTAAAAAAAAGGGGAGGGCAATAATTCAAAATCAGTGGTGTATATCTTATAGGGGAGAGTGGCAAGGGACCACAGTGGACAAATTAGCACCATCTAGATTTACATTGACTTTTAAAATCAAATTAATCTAAAGAATTTTAGATACTTTTCTAAGGAAATAGAGAAATGGGAAATAGGGAACTACTGAAAAATCTTTTTGTTTGGAGACTGGGATCTTGCTATGTTGACCAGGCTGACCTCAAACTCCTTGGCTCAAGCAGTCCTTCTAGCTCAGCCTCTTCAGTAGCGGGGTCAGCAGGCATGTACCATTGCATCTGGTCTGAAAGTTCTTAAGAAAGAGGAAGACTACATTTAGAAGTATTACTTTCAGCAAATATGCTTGCAAGGAGCCCAGTTAGGAGGCCATTGGGGGAATTCAGACAATAAATGATGGAGGAGGTAATTTGATGTACCTGCCATAGGGAGAAGTGTTTGGAAGTGCATAGAGGTAGACTCAACAGCACCTGGTAATGAATTAATTGCAGCGAGTTGGAGAAGAGCAGGTGTGAAGATTATTTTTCAAAGTTTATGGCTTAAGCAAGAGGATATATACTGTTTCCTCTTGTTCAAGTTATAAACCTGAGAAATCGGAATTTAAGAAAAAATGTGGTTTTGGGGGTATGAGTAATACGTTTTTGTGGATGGAAATTAATTGTAGGTACTGGTTGAACAGACTAGGAAGACTTTCTGCAAAATGTTTTATCTAAAGTGAGGACTGAAAGACAGAAAGGAAGAGGGAGAGAGCACAAGTGTGTGCACATGTAGACAACTCTTAAAAAATTGGCTCTAACGGGGAGGAAACAAAAGATGGAGAAGGACGTACAGCCGAGAGAGGGATTGAGGTTAATTTGAGCAGAAAAGAGGAAGAAGTTGAAGACAAAAAAGAGGAAATAATTGTCTGAGGATACACTGATTAGAGCATACATTATCTCACTTTTGTCTCTTTCAATCTGTCTTTCTCTAATACATATGCACAACAACTGTGATGCTATTAATTTATGGATAATATAACTAAGATCCAAAATCATATCACCAACAAAATGTCATTTAACTGGTATACCTTGGAGCTAAAATTCAATTCCCAATGTCCTAACAGCTGAAGCCAGAGCTTACTCTACTAGAGACAGTGGGGACAATGACTACCTAATTAATAGCTGGCATGCATTATTAAGCTCTAGCTGACAAGTTAGTCAATCCATTAAAATAATCAGTCACAAGTAATCCTGCAGCTTGATAGCCACAATTGCATTTTCCTTTTGAATTTAAATTTTAATAAGATAATGTTTGTATGATCTAGACAGGATAGAGCTTGCTTGACTTGTTTGAAATAAGAAAGTGTCAGAGATATGTGTAGCAATCATATTTGCATTTTTTGATTCCAAGTATATATACTTTCCACTACTTTGGCTGTTTCATGTTGGTCTAGAATGACCCATTCATTATCTTGTTTTGCCCTGTGGCTTTAAAGTAGAATTCATTTATTGAACAGTTACGGAAATTAATGGCAATAAAAAATATAAGAGAGAAAAGGAGAAGGTTATTCGACTTTATTTTCTTTTCTGTAGAGAAGTAACCCAGTAACTCCTTTTATTTCAAGGATTAAGTTATCCAGAAAAGCATTTTTATTCTTGTATTTAATATGGATTATTAGATGTATAGCATTTTTCTTATTTGTGACTCAAGTTGCATAGGACATGCATTATTCATGGAGAGAAAATGTGGTAGTAAGCACACTTGCATAAACATCATATGGAGGATATTTTAAATTTAGAAATAGTATTTGGCCTTATGCTTCAGGAAACATCCTACTAAATCATACAAGGACTAAAGCTTTTAATAGATATTTATCAATCCACCATGGATGTCTGCTGTGATAAGCTATCTTTAGGAACTGAGAATTTGTGAAGATTAAGTTACTGGGCTTTCTCTATGAAAGGAAAGTCGAATGTAAATACAATTGCATTGTAACATACCAGTGTAGATCTTGGGTTTGCTAGAACAGTATTAAGTTTAAATGTTCTGACTCCTAACAGATGATGTATGATACCATATATCCTGAATTTTTGTTAGAAAAATATAGTCACCATGTTGTGTTTACACTTGCCATTGGCAGCAAGTCTCCTTCAAATCTTTCCTGAATTCATTCTAATCCAAATTTATTTCTAGCCTCTGAACTAAAATTGCCATAGACCAATCACTAGTGACTAGATAATGTCATATTTAATGATCATTTCTCAGTCTTCATGTAAATAAGCTTATCAGATGCATTTGCCATAGCTTATCTTGTCCTTCTTTCAACACTTTCTTCACATGACCTCCAGGGCTCCTGTTACCTGGTTCTTCTATGCCTTACCTGATTTTCTTTTTCAGTCTTATGTTCTTTAAATAATGAATCCCCCACAGCTCATTCTTTGGAACTTTACATCCCACATCTATATGCACTTTTTAAGTGATCTTGTTCACACCTATGGCCTTTAATTATTTTACAGCCAAATTTTGTATCTCTAACATGGACTGCTCACCTGCAATGCAAACTTGTAAAATCATCACTTCTTGAATATCTAATAAGCATCACAAATGAATAGGTTCAAGGCCAAACTCTAAATTTATCTTCCCCTCCTACCTGCTCGTCTCCTAATCTGTCCCATTTCAGAATAGGACAAATTCATTCTTCAGTGACTCATGTCAGTCATCTTAGATTCCTTTTGTCACATCTCACATCCAATCTGTCATGATGTCTGTTACATGCACTATCAGAATACACCTCCACTTCTACCATGACTTCTTGCATCTAAGTCCCTGACATTTCTTAGTGGTATCATTGCAACTGCTTCTTAACTCTTCTCTTTGTTTCTACATTTGCTGCCCTACAAACTATTTGTAACCTTGTTTTCAGAGTGATTATTTTAAAGCACATCATCAAATCTATCGTCTAGCCAAAATTCACTGATGGTTTCCCAAATCCCTCTGAAGAAAGACTTAAAAGCTTTCTTGTGCTCTCTACAAGATCTGTACCTCACCCTTCTCAACACTATCTTTAATACTTAGTCTCCTATCAGGCTCCCCTTCTTCCCCCATTTTCTCCAACTCACCTAACTCCATTCCAGCTACATCAAACTCCTTTGTGTCTTATGAAGATACCAAGTCAGCTTGCATGTCAAAGCTCTGGCACTTGCTATTTGTTCTGGGACCTTTTCTTTATGTCAGCATGACTCACTCCCTGTTTTCTTTTAGGTACCTTTTAAAGGTCACTTTATATGAGAGGCCTTTTCTCATCTCTATGGTAAATGCTACCCACGTTACCACACATCCACCTTTTGGTACTTGACAGTATATTTGCCAGTTTGTTTGCTGCCTGTTGCTATTAGACAATTATGTACTTAAAAATTAGAATCACATACTTTTAATTAGATAACTAGAATATTTAGCTCCATGGAAGCAAGGACTTTGTCAGCTCTATACCCAGCAGTGGTGCCTGTTACATAGTAGGTTCTCAGTAAATACTTGCTGAATGAATGATTATATATTCCTTCCTGAATTGAACACATATTTCTCATAGAGTAAAAACCAGCTAAAACAAAAGTCACCAATACCTTCCAACTGTTGCTTCTTCTGTAAATAAGCTGTTAGCTCTTTGGCTTTGATTTCTATGTACAAGTCTCAGATGAAGAACATGGAGAATCAGTGCTACTAGGTATTGTGAATGAAGGTTGTAACTCATAGGAATGTTAGTATTGAACTACAAATACATACAGATTTGCCTCTTGATATTTGGGTTATGAGTTATGATACCTGCACAATCACAATAGAAGGCTTTTCTCTGCTGGCAATTTGTGAATTATGACAGTGACCTGAATTCCATGTCTTACAGTACTTCCTTTCCAGGATTAAAATGTCCCTTACAGTAATTTATTTAATATTATTTTTTAAAAATATATAATAACTGAGGAACAGGTTCTCCAAGATTTACACTTCTTATTCTACAAGTTGAAGAATTCAGCATCGATGACTTTTTAAAATGCTGGCAAGCAGTAGTGCAGATTGCCCCAAGTTTTGCTCTGTCAGTGGTAGACAAATCTCACCTTTTCCAAATGCCAGTTGTATGAGTTTGTCCTAGCTATAACTTTCTTAAGTTTGGGTTATTTGAATAGGAAACAGGAAGGATAGGAGCATCCACACTGTAGGGTTGCCTGGAAGATTAAGTGAGGAAATGCATGAAATGAAATTTAGAAAATCCCTAAGAAACCTTCTGTAGCTTCCTTATCTAGCATTATTTTTGGCATTATATTTACCAGTTTCAGTGTTCCTGTGTAAAATATCTTTCCTTGAGTGGTCTTAGTTTTTTGATACATAGAGGGTCAACTATAAATGCAGCTGTTCTAAGAAACGAGTATGGGGTTATTGGAATCTGGTGTTGTCACCTGTGTTTAAGAATTATATGTTTTTCAAGTTCTTTTTACATTCAAAGGTGAAATTAAATTAATTTTTTGTGCTACGTTGCCTAAAAGTGTGAAAGAGCATTTTCCCCTCCCATGTATGGAAAAAATAATTTTTAAAAAATGATTACAACTGAAAAGTGAATTTAAATGCTTTAAAAACTGAAGCTCATATGTCTTTATATTATAACAAATTTTGCACCTGCAAACTAATGCTACAGAAGTTTGCATCATGTGTTAGTGAATATTTCCGTAGGAAGGTGCTAATGCTTCCTAAGTAGCATATGGGCCATTAGATCTGATATGTGAAGAATGACTCGTGCAGCAACCTTCTGAAAATTATTCAAGAATTTGTTGTAAGAGAAACAGAATTTCTAGAGACACAGGAATCAAAATACCAGCTTGATTATTATAATGACACTTTATAGTTGTATATCACCTTTCACAGAATTCTTCACACCTATTTTCTAAATAACATCTAAGTAACATTTCTGTAAGTTAGTAAAGTGGCAGGTGTAGGCTTCTCTTCAATAAAAAGGGAAATACATATTAGAGAGTTAACTACTGCGTTTACATTTGTACTATGAGTTCTTCTTGATTGAGCTTTACATTTTTAGGATTTTAAAATATGCATTATTTTACTGGAAGTAAGAAAATTGTCAACTCTAGCATTAACTTTGAATATAGGAAATAGCAGACATTAAAAATAATCTGGTTAATCTAAGTCCTGCTGTATGTGTTAAAGATAAGGAGCTATTAGCACCAAAAATTATTATTCTATTTAGAAAAATAACTGCCTTGACTATAGGTGAGAACATTCATAGATACGGGAATCAAATCAAATAAATATTTATTTATTCTTTAAGCATCGACTCTGTATTTACTACAAACACATTAAGTGTCAGATAATGCAGGCACTGAAAATACAGGTTGGATTATACTCAGTCTCTGCCAGGACCTCCAGCCAACCCCACTGGTATTCTCTGGCTGACAGAGATTTGAAAATTCCCTGAGACAGAGCTCCCAGAGGGAGGCCGGGCTACGGTCTTTGGGGTTTCGGAAACTTATCTATTCCAGTCTTCGGGCTTAGGAGAGACCAAGCCGATTGGGGGGTAGGAGTGGATCCCCAGCACAGCACAGTGGCCCTGTAAAAGCATGGTTAGGCTGCTGCTTTAAGTGGGTCCCCAATCCTGTTTCTCATCACTGGGTGGAGCCTCCCAATCGGGTTCTCTGGCTACCTCCACCAGTGTCCCCCGGCTAACAGTGGTTTCAGGCCTCCTGGGATGGAGGTCATGGAGGGAAGGGTGGGTTGTCTTTGCTGTTTGGGTGCCTTACCCATTCCAGTCTTTGGGCTTTGGCATGTCCGAGGTGACTGGGGTCTGAAGCGGACCCCCATCACAGCACAGGTGCTTTACAAATACATGGCCAGACTTCTTTTTTAAACAGGTCCCTAATTCCATTCCTCTTCTCCTGGGAAGAAAACAGGTCCCTAATTCCATCCTCTCCCGGGAGGAATGGAATTAGGGAGAGACTTCCCAACTGGGATCTTTAGCCACCTACATGTAGTTCAGACCAGCAACAGGGCCTGGACCTCCCTTGGACAGAATTCCCAGGAGGGCCAGGCTGCCATTTTTGCTGTTTCACATACACTCTCCTAAGTCTGAACCAAGAGGAAATTGAATCCCTGAACAGACCGGTAATAAACTCTGATACTGGGGCAGTAATAAGTAGCCCACCACCCAAATGGAGAATCAGTACTAATGGGTATTGTTATAACAGATGACTTCTGTGATGTCATATTTACATTATGGCAGACTAAATAATAGTATGACATTGAAATTTGTATCTAATAAGTTAGTATACTTTAGATGAGAAGAAAACAATTTCACACAGGAGAAAATAAAGGGACCCATGCAGCTATATTGCTTATGGGTTAATTTGCAGGCAAAGAATAAAAAATTATACCATGGGGCTTAAAAACATGGTTTATTTTTATCACATTATCAGCAATCTGAAAGCAAGTTGTTGTGGTAGAGTTAGAAACTTTAATTATGCAGATACAAAAATAATATAATTTAAATCTAAATAATTTGCCCCTATTCACAAATTAGGAATATAACAATTGGTAGATAACGTTTGTTGTTGTTATTATTAACATAATCAAAGTTTCATTAACTTTTAAAAAGGAAATCAGTGTTTTTTTCTTGAAGGCTTCTACTCTTTTTCTGTATTGTCCAAGGTCTCTGGGAGCCTCATTCTATCCACATGAAACAGTCTTGCTTCTTGAATCTCTGCTCAGTTTACTAGTTCTAAGCATTTATTATTACCTAGAATCCCACTTGGAGACAAACCTCTCATGATCTCATTGAAGGTGATTGTGCAACCATGAAATGAGGTTATAACCTGGCCACATAGACCTCTGGCTTCAGTTTTCAATTTATTTGATGCACGTTTATTTATATGCTCAACAATTTTTCAAAAGCTTGAAAAAATCAATTAAAAGACAATTGGAGAAAACTAACAATGAGATGACAGTGTTAGTGAGAATGAAAGAAGAAAGAATCAAAGAACATTTTTATTTCTTATCTAACCCTCCCAAGAAACTGTCAAATCTTGTTGATTCTGTTTGAGAAACTGAGTGGATGATGATATCATTTGCTAAGAAAGGAAACATTTCCTAAGATAGAAAACATTGAAGAAGAGTGGCTGTGGGGAAGGAGAGGATGGCAATACTTTGAAATATAGTGTATTTTAATTGCTTCTGAACCATCTAAGTTTATAAAGAGATGTTAGTTAGTATCTGAATATATTATTCTGAAATTTCGATGAGAAGATTAGAATAAAATTAAGACTTTGGAATGGTAAATGTATATTCTTACTCATTCCATAGGTATAGCTTCTAAAAACCTAAAAATTCATCTTACAGGAATGAATTACTTTTAAACTGTTGATCTTCTGTCACTGAGAAGATTCTAATAGATGTTAAATAATTTTGGTCACTATTATGGTAAAAGTGCTCATTGGGAGACTCCAAATTCTCCAGTTTCCTTCTCAAATTTCTTGGTTAGGTGAAAAATGGAAAATTTCAAATGCCAATAAACATAAATTTTTTTTCCACAAAAGTGAATACTTACATAATTCAGTAAAGAGATGCAAAGACTTGTTCGAAGATCTTGAATGATCTTTTATCCAACCTCTGGAGTTAAAGCCGGATCATGTGCAATGTTTAATGGATGAGGAAAACTGTCAGTAAAGTAGGAGAAGAGGAGTTGTGAAATGAAAACATCATGAGAAGTGGGAGTAGGGTTAACCTTTGTTCTACTCCTGGTTATGCAACTTATCTGCTATTTTACTTTGAGCTACTTACTTAATATTTAAATTTTCTCTTATGTTAAATGAATGAAATAATATGTATTAGTTGTGAGAATGAAATATGTGTAATGCTTTGCCTAGTGTGTTTCATATATATGGGAATAATAATAGAGTTACTCCTACCAGCAGTGTGCATTTTGTGAATTAGATTACACAAATGAAAATAATTTGTAGAAAATCAACATTTGTAGAAAGCTTGTCTGAAAGCATAGAAGGTGAATTTTAAATATATATATGTGTGTGTATATATTCTGTCTTATTTGAAAATAAAATACAAACATGTGGAAAAATGAGTATTTTAACCAAATTTTTGCGATTATCTGATGCAGAAATATTTGCAAAAAACCCACATTCAGTTATTTGTTTTTGCTATGATTTGCATAAGTGTTGAGAAATTAAATTTTGGACACGAATTGAGAATAAAAGTAAATGGATTGAGTTTAAACACAAATCATTTATCTATAATCCTTGAGCTGAAAATAATATTGAATAGAGTGCTTACATGTAAGTTAGTTAAGCGAAAACCTAAGCCATGCACGATGTCAATTTTTCTTTTATTAATGATACCTTGATATAAAACCATTGAAAGTCAGGAAAAGAAAGGAATTCAGTGTCCATTAGTACAATCTTTTCAATGGAAAGATGAAAAAGTGAAGTTCTAAGAGGACACGTCTAATGGTCTTAGAACAGACTTCTAGACGAAAGTCTTCTGACTTCAATCTCATTTTCATTCTCCCTGTGTTCCTTCTATAAACTGCCAGTCTGTTTATATAATGGCAAAAATTTGTCATCAACCTATGCAATGGCAGAGAGGCCCTTTGGAGTTTTAAGCTTGAGCAAACATGTTGGGAAAAGACATATTCATTAAAATTTTTGCCTTCTTTCTGGTCTTCACTGATTTATTCAATGAGTGCATTACAATGAGTCCATATGTGAATCCATTTTGATCCATAGTTTTCTGGGGCTATAGTTACAAGGCTGTGGCTCGGCTTGTTATGATTACATCTGTTCCGTTATTTTGAATTTTCCCAGGTCTGAAGCTTGTTCCTGTTAGAAGCCTTCAGTGGTAAGTGATACTACCTCTGCACCTGAAATTCATTTAAATTCTCAGCTGCCCATGGGGGTACAACTCAGTCTCCACATTGTTTTGAAATGACCAGCATCAACTTCCAGGACACGGGGCCATTGAGATAGCTGGTGAGTAGTTGCTGATTATCTCGCAGATGTTCTAGCTAGACACTTCCAGCTCCGGGGCAGGAAATGGTATTTAAAAATGGAGATCTTACTTCTAGATACAGATACCCTAGCAGATACTATATCTTAGATATTCAAAAAAGAGCATGATCAAAAAATATTTTCATGGGAACCATCCTTACAAACAATAAAGTATTCCAGCTAGCAAACACTCTTTCCAAGTTTTTCAAATCATTAAAAGCCTATGAAAAACTGTCATTTATTTTTAATTACATTTTGAGGGTTAGTCTACTTCTACTTAATTATTCTTTTCTCATATAAATGTGAACCTTCTCCAAGGTTGTGTATTCAGTTTTTTTTTTCTCTATTTATCCAGGTCTTCTTAGTCTACATAGATCATAGATCAATGACTTTAGTCTTTTTTTTTCCCCCAGAGAGTGTCATTTACCTCCTTTTATAATATGGTAAAAGCCTTGACACATGTCATTAGAAAAATGAACACAATTGCATACATACTCATATTCACAATATTTTGCACATAATGCTAAGGGATCAATAATATAGTTTATTAAACCCAATATATAGAAAATATTGTTATACCAACATGCAATCACTTCAAGAATTATTAATACTTCACATTACTTGTATAAAGCCTTTAAAGTGTATTTTATGCTTTTTGCATCTCAACTAGGATGCCAAATTTTCAGCAACTAAAGTGAAATGGAATTCTGTCCCCAAATAAATTTGTGTTTAATACAAGTGTACATCGCTTCAGCTTGAACATTTAAATTAATTTAAATAAAAGAAAACATCTAATTTCTCAGTCATGTTAGCCACATTTCCAGTGGTCAACAATCGTATGTGGCTGGTGGCTACTATATTGGAGAGTGCAAGCCTCTAAGAAAAAACTGAAACACTATCCTATGGATTATGGAAAAGGTCTCTGGATCAATGAGCTTTTCTTCTTGTTGCCACCCCTGACAACACACCATGTAGCCATCTCACCATAGAGCACTTCGCCATTCTTTATACATAGTGTATCTTTATGCCTCTATTCTTGGATGTCCTTGACTGATATTTTGGTAACTCTGTTTACCCTCACATACTTGGTTCTTCTATAAAGGTTACCATTTTGACCATTAAAAATTGTATTGCTATCCAACCTCAAATATTAAGAAAACAAATCTTTTCTTATTTTCCTACAGAAATACACTGTTACTGAGTACTTAGAATGAGTGTTAGCCTCTTTCAAATGTTTTCTCATGTCATCTAGTCAACCGAAGGGAGAAACTGAAGTTCATAGAAGTATGCTGTCCAAAGTCACTTATCACAAACTAGAGGAAGGAAGAGGAGCCATTAGCTGGGAATTACCAGCATGTTCTCACCAACAGAGGAACAAATTTATGCACATTTGCACCCACCTTCACTCTCTCATACCTCTTATATTGGAGGAACTAAAAGTCCAGTGTAACAGGAGGATTTTAATATTATGTTGTAAAATAGTAATATTTATGTTACTTTCATAAGTGCTCTGGATAACATCGATTTTCACACGATCAAGGACTTTGCTTGTTACTATAGTTTGGTATGATTTCAGAAATAGAAGACACTTTAGAAATTATCCACCTCTATGATTTATGACTCCATCCCTTTTTTGTTTTATTAGCTCCAGAAAATTTTGTTCAACTATAATGCTATCAGGAAGCCAAAGGCAGAAGAGGCTAAAAAAATATTAAAAATTAAGACTAAACAGAGTATATTGTCCGAGATTATTCGTCATACCTGTGGCAGAACAAGGACAATAATATGGACCTTTTAATTCTTAGTTTGGTGCTCTTTTCATTTTATTATATTTTTCCCTTCCAAGGCCCTTACTTTATCAAGAAACAAACTGTTCCCCTAGAATGACAATGGGTAGAAATATCTATCTGTAGAATCTTATTTAAAAGAACAAGACAAAGTCTAAGAGTTATAAAAACCAAATATTTGCTGCTAGGTGTGAATGTTTCCAAAATGTAGGTGATTTAAATGCCTTTAGCCATTAGAATACAGTTGTGGCATTGAGGTTTTTTTTCTTTTTGATGCCTACAGGGTGTTTCTTTTTGTGTCTCTATAATTTTTGAAAAAATTGAAACTTATTCAACATGATGAATATAGCACTTTCAGGGTATCCCACTTGTTAAAGCATTTATTGACTTAATACTTAAAATTCGGCTTTCTAAACAAAGATGTACTAGAAAATGTCAAAGTGTCAAAATAAACAGCCAGATCTTCTAACCAAATTTTCAAAAAGATCAGCATGGGTGTTCTGGTTAAGTTGACAAATAAAAGAAAAATACGGACCATGTCAGATTATATGTAAAAATGTTTTCACAATTTTCTACATCATAAAGACTGTGGTCCTATATATAGAATAATAGTAAGCAAAAGCACTTCAGAGAATATCATCTTGACATTATTAATCTGGAAACCGTATTTACTATTTTATGTTATTTAGGATATGGCGTTGGACAAATTGACTGGATATTACAAAGTAAGGCTGAGGAGATGTTGACTATATGTGTTACCCAGATATCGTGTTAGTATTTTCCTGTCCTTAGTGATCACAAAAACTTGGCTTAAAGCCCAAATTTCTCATAGTTTACAAGTGTGTGTCCTTCTATGATCCTTACAAAGTTATAACCTATAAGACACCTTCTTTTACGTTTGTCCCCTGCTCTAGTTTGGGTGCAAAACACTGCCCCTTGATGGCCATTAAAAGAAATGGAATCACAAGAGGTACAACATTATTTTAGTTGCTTCACTGAAAACGTGAGAGTTATGAGCAGCAGATACAACTGAAACCTGAGTTACTGTTTTTCTCTGCGGCTTTATCACTATTTTCTGTTTTTGGAAACCAGTATGTGTTTCACCTGCAGCCTTAAACCATCAAGAAAGTTACCAGAACAAGCTCCAACAACTCTTTTTATGGAGATCTGCCTTATTCAAGCTTTCATATCTTTCCTAGCCAGCAATCATCCCCAGTCCCCTACTTCCCTTTCCTCCCTAGAATTCTTGTAAAAAATGTGTAGTCCTCCTATGCAAATCCTGTGGTCAGCCACTTATTACAACCCTTCTTAGCCCTAATCTTCACTTTCTCAAGGCTACTCTTAATAAATATCTGTCATTTCTCTCTCTTTCACCTAGACACACACCACACACACACACACACACACACAGAGTTACCTTCCCTGATTTTTATATTTCAGCAGGCATTCAAAGACTGTGAGGCTATGAGAAATGTGTACTACAATACACTGTAATGCAATTTAATTCAATACAATGCAATATAACAATATAACAAGGCAACAGAGCCAACTCTCTTCTGACTGTTTGCTGCCCTACGTTAAGAATCCCAGACTAAGAAAAAGTTCATTATTCCTTTCCACACATTTATTTGGGGTTATCTACGTGCTATGTTTTGCACCACAATGTGTTAAATGCAAGGAATAGTACAATGAGGAAGATCCATCTACTTACTTTGAAGATGATGGTTTGATAAAAAATCAGAGCTAATATCTTTCCATTACTTTACAGACAAACCACTAGGTACAACACTTATCTCTCTCACCTTTACAACACCCGGTGGAGGAAACAATGTTATCCCAATTTTGTTTATGATCACATCACCCATCATTGAGATCCTTTTGTAAGTAGATGCTATTACTGCCTGGTAGCCTGCGTTTTTACTCTTGTCACAACTGTTAATATCAATGGCCCCAGAACACTTGGGATCAGTGTGCAGGTTACCAGTCTAAAGCTTGATTTCTCCTCTTCTTCAAATGCAGTAGGAGCTCCCAGAAGTGCCTCATTTCAAAGGGCGCCCATTTCTGGATCTGAACTGGTTAGTATCTTGCCGTCTGTTTGCCACTTTCACATGCATGTCATGTCTCTATGACTGTGCACAGACTGTTTAATTTTGCCTCCAATGGAAGGTAGGTTCAAAAAGACAAGCTGACATTTTAATCAATTTATATAGCACTTTAGAAAAGATTGTATTTCACAAAAATTCTCTATTCTAATAGCAGTTGAATCCATGAAATAAAGGGAGAGTTGGATTTTTTAGCAGTTTCCTCTGAGCCATGACTGCATCATCAGGGAAATGACAGAGTGGATAGAACACTGTGATAAGGAGGAGAAACACAAGGCGGGGAACAGTGTGGGAAGGCAGACAAAAGAGAATATTGTCAGTGGAAACTAGCAGGGGTGAAGAGTGAGAAAAAGGACAGGATGGAGTCTATTGCTAATTCCCCAGAATCACTTTCTAAATACCTTCTCCGATGTGGACTTCACCTACTGAAGTCCTTTAATTCTCACCTCTAGAGCCAGAGCCCCTGTGAGCACCCTATGCGGCAACTATGTCCTAAATAGAAAAATCAATTTTCCTATATGCTCTGTAAGGAATCTATGAGTTATCTTCCAGCTCAAAGTTGAAAGGGCTTTAAAGCTGAGGGATGCCGACATGACTTGAAGACCATCCTCATGAGTCAAGTAGATATTCGCTTATAGGAAAGAGTAACCTGTATAACACTAGCTGTTCAAAGATACATGTGATCTAGTTTCATATCTGCCATAAACATGGTTGCAAGGCTTGGACACTCCTGTTAGCTCTCAGCATTTCCTGTATTTCACATATCTTATTTTTAAAGGAAAAACCATTCTAACACCTGAAGTGTTTAAAAAGGAAGGAAATTATTGGAAAGCATTTTGAGCCAATAACAGGAGGAAGGTATGAATGTTACATTTACATAAAAGCAAAAACACTATAAATTTTAAAATAGGACACCTAGCATTTGTCGATTTGATAATTATCTTTACCACTATTAAAATTAACTGAGTATATATATGTTATTCAGCTATTTTAAGTATATAATTACACCTTTTTCTGTTATAGTGCATAGGTGGTAGATCCTAGCTGGTTATTAGTTTTTGATATAAATCACTGAAAGGTGCAGCCACTTCAGTTGTCATCAGTGAGAGTCTAGGGGATTTAAGCTGTAGAGAGAGACTATCTTCCATAAGTCTCCAATGTCCCTACACATCCTTGCTGAGTCTGCCAAACTGCAAGGCCAAACTTTTCTCCTACCCTGAGCTGTATCTATAGGTAGTCTCCTAGGTAACTTAATAAGTCAAAGTGACCCCAGTAATATGGTTTGGATGTGTCCCCACCCAAATATCATCTTGAATTGTAGCTCCCATAATTCCCACGTGTTACGGGAGGGACCTGGTGGGAAGTAATTGAATAATGGAAGTGGGTCTTTCCTGTGCTATTCTTGTGATAGTGAATAACTCTCATGAGATCTCTTAGTTTTATAAAGGGGGATTCCCCTGCACCCACACTCTTGCCTGCCACCATGTAAGATGTGACTTTACTCCTCATTAGCCTTCAGCCATGATTGTGAGACCTCCCCAGCCATGTGGAACTGTGAGTCCATTACATCTCTTTTGTTTATAAATTACCCAGTCTTGGGTATGTCTTTATGAGCAACATGAGGACAGACTAATACACCCCAGCATGACTAGCACAAATCTACTGCCTGTTGCTCATATGTCTACTGGCTTGCTTACTGCTTAGTATAAAAGGTACTGAGCCCTTGGCCTCGGGTTCCTCATCCGAGTTACAACCTGCTGTATGTGTGACTGCTCCGTGTGCACACTGAATCTCCCCATGGGACTTAGGGGCAGGTGAACTGATGCCACCGTGCTGATGTTTCTACTGTTTGCTACTGTGTGTAATAAACCATTTTGTTCTAATCTATTGAGCCTGTTTTCAGCTCCTATGTAGTTGTGGCAGACTGACCTCTTCCTGCTAGGTTCTCTCCTTTGGAGTCTTGTATTCCTTCCCATTCTCTAAATCTGGGATTCTCCCTGACCAGATGTTTACTTCTAAATTGTGCATTTTATGTGCATTTAATGGTACCTGCTTATCTGAATTGCTTCCTAATTTTCTGGACTTACCTCCTTAGCTTCCTTTGGCTCCTCCATTTTCTCCTCCCAACACCTACATTTAGGAAGGATTAGAAGTTTGAAGTTGGTTTAATTTTCCTCTGTCTTCACACACTTCCTTAGGCTATCCTATCCATCTTTGTAGCTTAAAAAATAGCAATATGCTGATTCCTCAATATTTCTCCAGTCTTTTTTTCCATGCTTCAGCTGCCTTTGGTTGGCTTCCCTAGGAGCAGAGGCTGGGTCAATGTTTACTTTGTAGGTGATTTATAATAAGAGTAGAGATGTGAATCTGAAAGTCAGATAGAGCACAGTGCTGCAAATGGACTTGAGTCAGACTGTGGGGCTTCAAAACCCAGTTCTGTCATTTATGGACATGTGACCTTGGGGACTTTACTTAACCTTCATAAACACCACTTTCCTCATCTGAAAAATGGAGATAATTTTACTACCTAAAATTGCAGGAGAAACTTATGTGAGAATAAATCAGAAAGAATAGGAAACATGAAAAAGCTAAGTAAAGATTTCACATAACTCTGCAGGGAACTCTAGCGTTTAAATGGCACTGAGGAGTTATTAATACCTTGAGGCAAGGGGGTGAAACTTTTGTATTCTTGCACCAGTCAACTTAACCTGGCTGCCCAGGATGGGGTTCGTAAACCCCAGGAATCTTTAATCAAAGCTAAAGGTAATCCTTCATAGAACATGTAAGTTATATGTCTTTATTAGCCTATGAAATGAATTTGTGAATCTGGGCAAGATACCAACAAGGCTGCTACATATATGTATTATATTTATGGCTTATTAATTTATTATTTCCTATGAGGAGGAGTAACATTTTATCTCATTTAATTTTAATATGATAATTATTTGATAATAAACTTACAGTATTTCACTCTAATGTAGATGTAATATTAGTATTAAAATTATACATACATAAATACAGTATGTACATAAATATAATGAACGGATGTATTACATTTATGATTTATTAATGTATTATTTCCTATGAGGAGGAATAATCTTTTATCTCATTTAATTTTAATAACAACCTTTTGGTTGTAGGTACTTTTCCCTTCATTTCAGAGGTGACACCATTGAGACATAGACAGAAAATTACCTGAACCAAGGTCACACTGCATTATGTGTACCAAAATTTAAATTCAGGCCCCACTTTTCAGACTACAGGACGGCACCTTCCACTAGAGATGTGAATCTGAAAGTCAAATAGAGTATAGTGCTGCAAATGGATTTGAGTCAGACTGTGGGACTTAAAAACGCGGTTCTATTATTTATGGGCATGTGACCTTGGGGACTTTACTTAACCTTCATAAACACCAGTTTCCTCATCTGAATAATGGAGGTAATTTTACTACCTAAATCATGCACACATAGTGCAATATCTGGTACCATTAAATATATGTTATTTAATACATGTTGACTGCAGATTATCTATTGTTTCTGTTATTACCATACTGAAGTTAACATAGTTAAATTACTGATATTCCATCCAGAATATGATCCTACCCCAGCCTTCATCTTAGAAAATATCACTACTTCTCCCCTTTGCTTCATGCAGGAACAGATCAGGACTGATCCTTGTTATTTTTCTCACCCACACTCTTATATGTTTAATTCATCAACAAGCCCACATTATTAGTTCTATCTAGGGCCATATCTTTCCATTTTCATTGCTACCACCATAATCCAAGCCTACCTTTTTCCTTTTCTGACTATCATAATAGTCTTGTCCATCTAACATCTAATCAATTCCCTGAACAACATTTTCAGTACTTTTTTTTTTTTTTCTTGAGACGGAGTCTCGCTCTGTCGCCCAGGCTGGAGTGCAGTGGCCGGATCTCAGTTCACCGCAAGCTTCGCCTCCTGGGTTCACGCCATTCTCCTGCCTCAGCCTCCCGAGTAGCTGGGACTACAGGCACCTGCCACCTCACCCGGCTAGTTTTTTGTATTTTTTAGTAGAGATGGGGTTTCACCGTGTTAGCCAGGATGGTCTCGATCTCCTGACCTTGTGATCCGCCCATCTCGGCCTCCCAAAGTGCTGGGATTACAGGCTTGAGCCACCACACCCGGCCAGTACTTTTTAAAATATGTAAATGTTTTCACAGTAGTTTCTTCTTGAGTCCTTCAAAGATTTTCCAAGGCTTTCTAACTCAGGTTGCTAAACCCGAGGGGTCTATCCCTTGCATATCTTTTGGTTTCACTCTGAAGCCCTCTTTCTCTTCTCATTCTACTCCAGCTACACTGGAGAACAGACTCTTCTTGAGTCCATTAAATGCACCAAGCTTTTTGAGGTTCAGAATATTCACACATGCTCTTCTCCATATCTTCGGGGTATTAACACTTACACAGCCTTTATATCTCAGCTCACTCCCCAATCTAATCTAAATTTCCCTTGCTATTCTCTCTCAGGACGTACTGAATGAACGAATGCATTAGAACTACTTCACCAGTTATTCTGCTTTTCCTACATGGACATCACCTGCAGTGGCCCTATAAACGAACTCACATATAATATGTGCCAGTCATTTTTAGGCCTGGAACTTTGAATTAATTGGCATTTTTATGGCCACTTTCAGTTTACAAATTGTGTTCACATATATTGTGTCATTTGGTTTCATTCACGCCCTGTGAAGTAAGCACTAGTTTTATTGCTGTTTTACAGGTAGGGAAAGTTCCAGGAAGTTATCATATCCACAGTCTTATAAACAGAATCTTATCTGCTGTTGACAACACTGGTGTCTGCCCCTTAACATGAGAAATCTTGTATAGTAGCAGTGAGAGGCTGTTATGGGACCCCAGAAATATGCTAGAGGATTGCAGAAGAAAGAATGGAAGAGTATGTTGGTTATCTAGGTTAGGCACTGAAAGCAGCTATTCGAGTGTTAAAATAGTGTCTTTTTCATCTTTGAAATTAGTTCGTCGTTGCTAAAATGGAATCAAACACCTGAAATATTTCTAAAAGGGAGATTAAAGTGATTTGGGGTCTACATAACCAGAATAATCGCTTCAACTGTTTACTCTCCTTGAGAGGACAAAGCTAGTTTGACTCTCAAAATAAATCCCCTTCTAAGATACACAGGAGAAAATTTCCACCATCAGAATCCAAAGAAAATGAAAGACAAATATCAGAAAAGCCTCCATGAAGGCACAGAAACACATAGTGACACTAATAAAAAACATGACTCCTATTCCACCTCCGTTGGACCCATCACCACACCACACATACTCCAACAGGCTATTAAATAGGACAGAAAATGTGTTCCAAATATTTTATTCCAATTTTGATTTCTCAGTGTGATTACAGCAATAAGGAAACCACTCAGAGCAGCTGTGTTGAAATTTCAGCTGTTTATCAGTTTGGCATTTCTGGATAAAAACTATCTCTGAAACCTAATCATTCTAGGCCATGGGGTTACACTGAGCCCTAAGAAACAGTGGGGCCTCAAGGATTACGGTACCCATTAAAACTAGAATGTTCTCTTCATTTAGATTCAATAACACATGAACTTAAGGAAAGCTCCCTGTGATTTTCTCGTATGTATATGACTTTTTAATTGCCACTGGTCTATAAATTAATATAATAAAGTATTAAGTGGCACATAAGTGGGAAGTAGACATTTTAATACCTAAGCTTTTATTTTATCTCTGTTTTTTATTTTTTTATTTTTTGAGCAGATAACTAATCTTGACTCAAATGCCCAAAGACAAGAATGTGTTGAGTAATAATTACATAGTCTTGGGGATTTTCAAAAATGTTTGGCTATAAACCTAAGTAATTCCCATTTGTTTCAGAAGACATAAGTCTAAGCAAGCTGGAAACTACAGATTGAAATAAAGAAAGCTAACATTTCTTCATCTGTGAACATACGAAATAAACGACTGAACTTTTTATAATACTTTAGCCAACAACCTGCTGCTCTGCTGAAATAGGTCAAACTGTCTGTTGATCTCAAGTAAAATTGTTGCATACATTTTCAAGTTTTCAAATAGTTGTTGTCCTAAGCTGACATAACCTGAAACTAATTGTAGTCTGGCTTCTCTTGATGCTTGTAAAGATATGTGTAGCAACTTCTACAGAAAATATTAGTAAGAAGAGCATATTATATGCATATGAATTCATTAAGAAAATACCTTTGATAGTTACTACTATCTTTAGATGACTGTAGCAGGTTTACATAATTCAGAGTGTGCTTGTGACTACTTTAGCAGATAGAACATGATAGAAATGACTTATGAGATGAGGTCATAAAGGCAATCTAGTTTTTCCCTTTTGCACTTAAATCAAGTGGAGACCTGAGCTACCATGTAAACATTCCAAGTATTCTGAAGCCACCATGCTAAGAGAAACCCGAATCACATGGTGAAGACTCTTATAAGTGCTCTTGGCATAGCTCATTTCTCCCAGTCCATGTGCCATACATGTGTGTGAAGAAACCTTCAGATGACTTCAGTTTCTAGCCTTCAGTCATCCACAACCTCCAAATTTTCCCAGATACTTTTTGATACTATGGATTAGGGACAAGTCATTTCTGCAGTTTTCTGTCTGAATTTTTGTGAGAACATAGACTCTGTGAGAATAATGAAATGATTAATTTGAGACACTGAATTTTGAGTTAATTTTGTGATGTAGCAATAGTAACCGGAACAATTAGTGACCGATTATTTTTGGTTTTTTAACTGGTGACCACAGACTTCAGCACAAAAACCCAAACAGGAAATATGGCTTCCCAACTCTTTGGCAGACTTCTTCTTGGATCATGGTAGTAAGGAGCACCAGCTGAGTTTCAAGAAGCAGAGGTCATAATCCTGCTTTCCCCAGGGATGCACTGATGGTTTTCGAGTTAAATGGAGACAAGAGGAAATAATTCATAAGACCGAAAGAAGATTTTTAAATACTATTGCTTCAGTTATCCAGAGATACTAAGAAGAATGTCATATAGCTTGAATTATCTTGATAATAGCTTGAAGTCTACTTAATTTCGTATTCATTTCCTGGTCATAACATGAGATATCTGAGTAAATGTCTGAGTTTGCAAAGAATGAATAGAAAAGTCCTCATTAGTTAATAAATAATACTAGGCGGCTCACAGACAAGTTTTGCCACGGGGACTAGTGAAATACGTGAAAGCATGTGGTCCCCAGAGACTAATTCCACAATAACCATATCCCTCTTCCAGACTTTGAGATGAGTGCCCAGATTTAGACAAGCTCGACAGTGCTCAAGTAGAAATGAAACCATTTGATTGGTGTCATTGAAAAGAATAGTGGTTTCTCCTCTCTTCCATTAAGTTTAAAGAGAACAGGGAAAATTCCCTATCTTCATATTCAGCTTCTTCCTTCATTTATTTAGTTCTGTCAATTTGCATTAGCACATTTTTCTTTAATACCATCAACCCATGTTAAAGTAATTGAAGAACTGGGGCAACGTTTTGGCTGAAACAGGTAAATATGCAGAAGTGAGTTCATTCATAAACTTACTTCCAATTAAGTTCTCTCCAAAAGAGGGCAGAATAATCACTGTGGCCAAAAGCAACTTAGTTAAGAATGCATTATATTACTTAAAAAGCAGTAAGTCCTTTCCTTGTATACAGAAAGACTTATTTAGTAAGAATATGCTAGGAGGAGTCTACATTGACAGTGTCTTAGTCTCATTTTCATTTAGTTATAAATTATTAGAAAAATAAGGTAAGGGAGAGTAACATTTGATTTTATTATTGGACATAGTAATACCTGATTCTATAATGATACAGTTTTTGTTGTTATAAATATACGACACACACACACACACACCCCACAAAAAAAAAAAGGAGATGGAGAATTGGTAAATTCTGATCATTCTAAGCTTTGTAGATAGTCAAATTTGATAGGACTGGGACACATATTAAAGCCAGATTCATTGTAACAATGTGGGAGATAAGGAAAGTTTCAACTTTCTTTGGATGACTAGGTCCCCTGAGCTTACTAAGTCTGATTACATGTATGAGGCTGAGCCAGAACCTGAGTTGTGTATGAGTGTAGTGAAACAGAAAATGGCCAGCCCACAGGAGTAACTAATTATCAGAAACATTACTGCTATGGCACTATGGGAGAGAGTATATCATCAGGTTTAAACTGGCCTTAGACATCTATCTTAGATCAGTGCAATGTACACTTTCATATAGGAAACTGCATAAGTTCACACTTCTTGTGGGTAAATTGTATGTTATATTTTGCAAAATAGACCTTATTTTCAATTAAATAAAGAAAAGGGGTAGTTGTCTGACTCGATCATTTGTGGGACCTCTATAGGCAGGACTTATAAACCATTTGCTCTTCAGCCTGTACACATATGTGTTCGTGTGTGTGTATGCATAAACAACCAAACCAAATTCTGCATTTCTTCCATAGATTTAAGAAAGTTTTTTAAACTGAAAATAATAAATTCTTTATTATTCATAAATAAAAATTTTTCCATAATAAGCCCATGAGTTTCGTAAGAGTCATTATTGACCTCTATACGTAAGTTTTGGGAAAAAATGGTGTCAGTCATAAATCTTTTTTTTCTCAACGTGGTCTTAACTCAGTCGGTTTCAAACATAGCTTGGTAACTTTACTTCCTTTCTCATAGTGTTCATTCGACTTAGAGACACAATCTGCCCCTTTTCTTTCACTCAGCCTGTGTGTGTGTGTGTGTGTGTGTGGACAAGAAGGTTTTTGCTCAACTTCTCCTCCTAGACACAGCCTATTAAGAATTAATCTTATTAAGGACCAATATGAATATGACAATAATTACTTATTCATGTAAATCTATTCTAAAAATAAACTCATAGAAAACAATCTTTTATACAAGTAATTACTGATATTAAAAATATGATTCATTAGCAAAGTGGTTGAATAATCTGTGGCATATCCATACAATAAAATACTGTACAATATTAAGAATGAATAAACTTTATCTCCTTACAGTGACATGGATATCACAGACCTCACATTGCATGTTTCCTTCCTTCTTTCTCTTCGCCATTTTTTTTTTCTTTTCCATTGCCTTCCTTGATCACTAGGTTATTTAACTCTTAAAATATCAGAACACTTCTTCCTTTGTGTATATTAGGGAAAGTGTTCCTTCCTCAACTGATAAGGAAAATTGTATTAAGTGACTAGATTATTATGGAATCTGAGTAGCATGGCCTAGGAGAGTGTTTTTGGGCCTTAGAGTTTGTGTACACACATAGGCTCTTTCAAGTAGGGCAACCAGTCATATTCAAAGAGGAATGGGAGTTAGTGGGTGGAACTGAATGTGCCGGAGCTGTGAGTGGGTGAGAAAAGCAACCTCAGGAGGGGACTAAAACAAGGTGTCTTAATTATTTTCTGTTGTTATCATTAAACACCACAGACTGGGCAATTTATAAAGAATAGAGGCTTACTTATCTCATGGTTCTGGGAAGCCCATGATCATGACTCCAGCATCTGATGATGGTATTCTTGCTGTGTCATAACATGGTGGAGCCTATCACATGGGAAGAGGGCAAGAGTGTGTTAACTCACGTCTCTCTTCCTCTTGTTATTAAGCCACTTCTCGTCATGGAGCTCTACCCAGATGACTAATTCTAATTATTTCCCAATGCTTCATCTCCAAATGCCACCAGCATATAAATTTGGGGATTAAGTATCCAACACATGAAATTTGGTAGACACATTCAAACCACAGCACAAAGAAAGGGACAAGACAGCTGTTCTAGTGACTGGGAGAGAGTGTACTCTTTCAATTGCACATGCATGACCATAGTTCATACAAACTAAGTTGGAGATGCCTCTCTACTGCTGTTCTAGCACTTAACCAGTAGACCTGCATTTGACTTTCCCAAACAATAGATGAAAGGTAAACCTTTAGATGTTGGTGACTTGGGAAGAATATAACCTTTGGAGTGCCCTGGGTCAGAGAAGTCGTAACAGACCATAAATTCTGTCCCTTCTTACTACCATGTGGTAGCACTATTTAGTAACTGTCCTGCAGAATCCAGTGGACTCACTCCTGATGGGGAATGTCATTCCATGTTAGGCGCCATGTTGAAACATGTTATTTCATACTCTCCTTCTCAGTCAATCTCTGTGTCATGGTATCTAGGCATATATGAGCTTTAAGAAATATGGATAAACTATGGCAAACTAAATCAACTATCTTTAATCAAATACATTCCTTTTCCTGAGCTTAGGTTACCAGCATAACCTCTCATTTCCTCAAGGTAATTTTATTTCAAAGAGCTTGCTGCCTTTTCCTAACTTTGCTGTTGGCCACTTTAATAATACTTGAGTAATGGTTTCTTTGCTTCCCAAATCTCCTCAATTCTTCAAGCAAGAAATATGCACATCCATGCTAGAGACCTACTTTGAAAACCAGAGATCCCAGCAGTAGGTAGTGATTTTGACAGAGTAAGAAAAAGTTATGTTAACCCCTACCCCACCATCAATGTTTTTCAGTAGCTGCTTCCTTGACTTGTATTTCAGCAACTAAGAGAGCCTATGCTAATACTTGGTTCTTGACAAAGATCTACATGAAGGTGAATTCATACCTCCTTTGGCGCTAATTACACAGAAGGAAAAAAAAAAACAGTTTGTCTTGCAAACAAAATAAAACAAGACCCCATCTTTGCTTTTGAAGGAATTTTATTTAAAATGATTGCTCAGAAGAGTTTGTGGAATAAAAAGCTATAGGTTAGAGCTTTTTAAAAAGATTTACATTTTGTTATTATCTTCAAATCAGAGGCAACCATTTTATTTCATGTTGTGAGAGCAACTGAAATAGTGAATAAAATGGTTGCATTACAGTGGATCTATTTTTATTGATAGCCATCATTTGGAATGAAGATGATTTCAGTCCACAGTTTATATTACTTTTTCCTCACAAATTTAGTTTAATATGCTCTAAATGATTTGCAATGAATAAATAATAAAGCCATGATTTCTGCTGGCAATTACATTTTTTTAAGTGCAAAATGTAGGAAATTAATTGAGCATCTTTCTCTTTTATCCTTATACTTGTAAATCTGCTTTTATTTTTATAATCCAAATATCTGATTAGTTGGACATATTTTGATAGGTTTAAATGTCTTCAGTGCAAAGGAAAGGTCTGAGTCTTTTTAATTTGAGTAAATTTTAAAGAAAAGCTGGCTGGCATTAGGCAATCTGATAATTTCCTTTCCTGTGGAGAATTGTAAGAAGGTCAGAGAAACAAAGCACTTACAAAAATCTTTCCCTGGAGAGAGGAGATGGGGGTGGAGGGCAGAGAGCTGGGAGGTTCTTGCTCTAGATGTTTCCATCCACTGGGTGTCACTGCTTATATGAGTCTGAACCAACTGAAAGATATTCCTGTGGCAGCAAGAATTTCTGACACTGAAATGTGAACAGCCAGAGGTTTGGATGCTATCACTTTGACCTGCTACACAATTAAAAATACATTGCATTAATTGTGTCAGGGTGGTGAGCACTCTGAATAGGGTAATGGCACTTAAAAAAAATAGTCGAATTTCTCCTTGTGGCTGAGTAAGCCTTGGTAATAGGATTAAATATGCTTTAATAATATGTGTCTGCTTTTCTCAGTTTAACAGCAACAACAACAAAAGGTTTAAGGAAATAGAGCTCCACTGAGGACTTTGCCATTGGAACATACATGTAGTTTATCCCCAGATTTTCCAGCTTGCAAGTTGTGGACTCAAGGAGTGTTTGGGTTGCCAGGCAGACCTTAATCATGTGAATAGTGGGGCTTTCTTCTCATTTGTTAAAACAGAAGTAGCAATACCCACTGAAATGGATATTTGTATGACTTAGGCTTCCTTTGGAGTTTTCTTTTGTTCCTGGTTGGTTTTTTTAAAACACATTAAGCTTCTGGAAAAAGGAAATTGAAAGTAGACAGAAACTTAAACAGTTTTTTTAAAAAAACATAATGTTCTATATGTTGTTTGTGAAATATGACTGAAATACAGATATAAAAAATTAGTTTGTTAATAGGAATAAATAGAGGGTCCATTGAAGAGGCAAAGGGACAGTGAGTGTCTTTTAGATCAAGAAATAAATATGGATAGAGAACAAAACAAATAAGAGGAGTTACAGGAGGAGGATAAGGAGGTGAAGACTACAAGAGAGATGAGGAGTGGAGAAAGAAGAGAAAGAAGGAGAAAGGGAAAAAAAGAGGAGGCAAGAGGAAAGATAAGAGAAAGAAGAGGAAATAAATATTTTCCCTGCCTTATTCAATGACTTTGAAGGGTGTTATTTTTAGTGTTGCGTGTTATTTGCTTGGTGGTATGCAAGGTGATAGCAAATAGAGCCTCCTGTCAATTCTGGTAATTTAGAAACCCAAGATGTTAATCGGTTATTAATCAGAGTAACTAGAGATGCAGATTCATGCCAGCAGAGAGGAGAAGAAATAGTTTGGGGAAGAAATGATAGGGATTCATGACCATTTTCAAGGCATGCAGTCTACAAATGCCTAAAGGCTGAACTTTGGAATGGAGAGCACTGCAAACTCCCTCCAGCTAGCTTCTAGAATTCATGTTAGTAGCATGGCCATCACATATTGTGGTGGTTGCTATTCCCCATATAATAAATACCAGTAGGTGAAAAGTGAATCCTATTTAGAATTCTGTAGTCAGTTTCCTGGCATTTTGAAATCCATTGTTAAAGGTGTAGGTGACAGCTCTGTATGGGATATGAGCTTCATACAACAGGTACCCGGCCAATTTGTTGACAGCTATGGTTTCAGCACTGGGCACATAGTAGGCATTCAGTCTATTTTTATTGAAACGCTGAATTGGCAAATCTCCCAGAAGTGTGAGTCCAGCACATATGATTCCTAAACTTCCATTTACTTGTTTGCATCCCCCAGCATTTGCCTTTGTCCTCCAAATGAATATCCTTCTGCATACTTCAGAAATTAGCACTGAGACCCTTGAATCCATTGCCTAGATCATTCAGCAGAGGGCATTTTGGAGTTCTTTCTATTAATTAGGTCTCAGTAATACTAGGATAATTAAAAGGGGACATAGAGCTTGGTTTTATGTTAGGAAGATAGCTCAACAAGCATCCCAGTTAAAGGGCTTATCTTCATGAGCAGGTGACACCACAGACGTGGTGCTTACTTAAGAATTAGCTCTATTATTTTCAGAACATTGCTTAATATGTTGGTTAAATCTGGCAGACAAATTAACATATTCTTGTGCATAAAAATTAGAACAAATTTGGTATGGCCAGTGGAAACTATGTAGTCCAATTGCTTTTTAATCTAATTTTGGTTTACGTAAATGCAGTTATACAGAGGTTGCAGGGAACAGAAATGTTTTTATTCTATTCTATTAAGTCATGGAATAACATGTATTTAAAAGATTTTTATCTGTCTTACCAAATGTACAATTTTGTACAATTATTGGCATTGGAAGTAGAGACGACAGAATGCCACTCCCTATTTCACTCTCAGTTTTGCACATATAAGGCTATGGTTATCTTAACTGTATATCTTAAATGGAAAAAATCTTGAGAGAAAAAATGTTTTTCCCTGCATATTCCTAACCATGAATAATGTTGCAAACTTAATTGATGTTAAAACTAACTCTAATTGACAACTAAGGAGAACTGATTTTGAGTCTCTTTTCCATAAAGGGCGAGTGTGTGCATGTATGTGTGGATGTGTGTGTGTTTGGCCAACATTATATATTGTATATGCAGATAGATAGATAGATAGATAATTTTTATTGGGCTAAATAACATCTGAGAAATTGTAAGAAAACTATTTACAAATATATGAAAGCTTTAAAAATCAACAAGGGAAACATTATTACCAGGAAATAGACTAAGGTAGTTAGTGAAAACCTTCTTAGGTTACCATTGATTGGGTTATGAGATAATCTCCTGGGGCTGAAGAATAGGTTACTTTGCTAAAGACGTTTACAAACTGGATTACTGAAAACATTGGTAGCTGTTATTGGACTAGTTCTATATTGATGTGAGCAAGTATTAAATGCCTTTTTTCTTGATTTCCTGGGCTTGCATAGTCTATATTATTTTCATATTCAATTTTATAGTTGATTGAAAATATTACTAGAGACTAGTGTTTCATTTTCTTTTTTTTGTGTGCTTATTGTGAGATTTTCCTAAATGCAATCATATCATTGTTATGGTGATTAAATGTGTGTGATTAAATCAACAAGATTAAAATTTAATAAGGAAAATTTCTAATATCTTAATTTATGCCTTGATTAAACACTCTTGGTGCTTTTCATATAATTTGTGGGACAAAATGTGTGTGTGCATCTGTGTGTGTGCATGTGTACACATGTATGTATTTTCATGAGCAAATAATCCTACAGTTGTGAAATGACACCTTAACGAAGCAACTCAAGGAAAATGAAGGCAACAACTAGAGTAATAGTAAAGGATAAAGAAAAAAATTCATTTTAGTTTTTGTACAGAAACATTATTATTCTCAATACTGAGCTGTCTGGCATCCAGCATGTGGACAATGTCTAGAAATGGTTTAATACTTTCTGTGAAGCACTATGTAGAACTGGTTGATAGATGTTTCCATGTAGACAGAAGAATGAAGAGTTACCCTAGTGTCCCTTAATGAGGCTTTCTGTGTAAGAAATCAAGCCGGCATGGCTAGGGTAAAACCAACAGAGTTTAGGCTGGAATATAAATGCACGAGAGGCTTCATTGATATTTCACAGCAATTTAATACACATAGAACTTGCAATCTGTAGTATAGTGCTGCCCAACACATAATTTTCATTGACTTAGTAACATTTAAAGTAGATACAATTTAAATCTTTTTAAGTGGGTCAGCATAAGAGAACAGGCTTACTGCTTTCCAGTAGTTTCATGCTGGGATAAACTTTAATTGCCACTCTGTTGGTGAATAATTAGTAGTTCTGTGTATTAATGATGGCAGCCGCGGCCTGTGTGGAGTGGCTGCTGCCATGATGCCAGCTGCAGTGGGGGAGGCGCAGCTGGGGCTGTAAGTTCCAGAGAGCTGGGGGAGCCTGGAACAGGCGGAAGCCCCGCCCCCTTCCAAGTTGGAGGGGCTGGATTCTCTCCCTCCAGGGACCTGCGGCAGCCACCCAGCTGTGACTGCAGACCTGGGCATCTCTGCAATCTCGAGGGCCCGAGAAGCACCCCTGCTCCTGCAGGCTTGGACGCACTTGCTCCTGCTGCCTGGCCTCTCCCTACTCTTGGCGTGAACTCCAATTTCAGAGCAAAGTTGTGGCTGAGCCCGGGTGTTGTCATGACCCGGCTGCATGTGCACGCTCAGGGCAGCACTGACACACCAGACCCCTGCTGCCTCAACCCCCTCTGGACTCTGGGCGCCAACGAGCATGAGGAGTGGGGGACGATGAGCATGGGAGGGAGGTGAGAGGAAGTTAAGGGTGGCTCATCTCGGCCCACAGGCACGCCTCAGCATGAACAGCCTGGCACCGCAGGCACCATGGATGGCAGGTTAATGGAAGCATTAGGCAGACAGACTCCTGGACAGAAAAGGGTGGATCCCAAGTGAAACCCAATCTTCAGGCCAGGAGACAGCCTGAGGCCTGCAGACCCAGCTGCCAGTTCCATGACAGGAGTGAGAACTTATGGTGTTTTTTATGGGCCTACCGGTGGCCACCCATGGACCAATCAGCACACACTTCCTACCCTCTGAAGCCCGTAAAAATCCCAGACTCAGCCAGACCAGGGCAGATGAGGGGATGACCTGCTTGCAGAGAGGAGCTGTGCACTGTGGGTCTCTCTTTGCTGAGAGCTGGGCAAATGATGGGACAATCTGCCTGTGGAGAGGAGCTACCCTCTGCAGGTCTCGTCTGAGCTGTTCCATTGCTCAAGAAAGCACTTCTTCACCTAGCTCCACCTCTACTTGTCTGTGTACCTCGTTCTTCCTGGATGCAGGGCAACAACTTGGGACTCACTGAATGATTGCCCTGAAAGTGAGGCAACACAAACAGAGCTGAAACATGCCTTTGCTTGCCACATTGTGGGCTACAAGAAGGAGAAAAGAGCCGCCCTTCAGGAAGCCCAGACCTAGGAGCTCCCCAAGCCAAGGCTGTGACACCTTCTTTGGGGATCTCTGGTTCTGGTGACTCCAAGTTTCCAGTGCCTTCGTGTTCCCTGGTGCCAGCCATGGAAGCTGCTTGTAGTATGCCTGGTCCAGCTTCAGCCTCGCAGGGAGCCAGCGCCTGTGCCGGTACTTGGAGCTGCCTGGCTGTGTGCAGTGGCTGGACCCCACACTTGCTCGCTCACATACTGCTCACCGCTCTGCGCCTGGCTCGCCCTTGGCAGGCATGGGACCCAGATCAATAGCACGAGCCAAGTGCAACCTGCCAGGCCAAGTGGGCAGAATGAGCCCAGGGGGCCTGACCAAAACTTGGGCAAAGGCACCGCCAGCCACAGAGGTTTCCAGCCAGAAAAGCAACACCCCAACGATCCTGTGACATTATGTGCAAAGACAACTATAACCGCCAGTGCCATACAGAGTTACCTATTAAAAAGAGTCAATAGTTTTCTTTTTTTGTGTGTTTGATTTTATCAGATTATTAACTTCTTTGGGCTCTCAAATTTATTAGATAAAGGACTTAAAGAAAACAAACCTTTAAGATAGTATCACTAGCTAAGATATAACCTCTACTTTTTCCTTACTTGGATGTTCCCAGTCCATAAAAGGGATTATTGGTTATGACACCAGTTTGAATTTCTCTTTTGCATTGGTCGATAAGAAGACAATGTCATAGTGGTGGGTATATCACGATTTCTCCTGTCCACTTAATTTTATTGCGCAAAGTGTTACCTCTTGAATTTTAAAGAAGAGGTTTAAGAAAATATTTCATCAGTATTTTAGCCAGATCTTTAAAAAATTTAAAAAAAATTGCCAAAGAATTGGAAATTAAGATAAGGCACATCTTGTTTCTACAGACCAAGTGAACAACACAGGCCTCCTGAATTCATTCATTGCATTTTCTCTCCTGTTATTTTCAAGTAGATACTCATTTGATCTTCTAGACTTGTCTAAACCATCTTGACAGATACAAGGTTATGAAACTCTTAACCCAGTGTATCCCCTTCCTGGGAACATGTGGAAATATTTGAGAATATTTTTGAGTATCACATGCCTGGGGATGACTACTGCCATTTATTGGATATTAGACAGGAGGTGCTAAATGGCCTTCAATCCATGAGACACCCTAACACAATGAAGACTGGTCTCACACAATATTCCAATAGTGCTTTGTAGAGAAATGACTCATTACATAAGAGAAGCACTTGGCCTTCCCTGATTTCCAGCCAGGCCATATTGGGTGTTCCTGGTTAGTGTTTCCAACATAGTTATCAGGTATATTTACCACTCTATTCCGTATTTAAAAGAAAATTGTCTCCTACAGATAATTTTGAACACTAAAAGTACACATGGCTCTTCTAGCTCACTTTAGCTGTGGGCACTCAGTGCAAAGCTTTTGAAAGGCATAAACCAGTGGAGCATCCAGGGAGATTTTTAGGCAATACAATTTTTAAAATAGAAGAAAAGTAAAATGTATTTAAGACAGAAGTAGGATTTAAAATTTAGTAAAGTTTTATTATTCAGATAAAAAGAGGCTTACTATTATTTTTTCTTTTATGGAATCATGAAGCACCATATTTTGATAAAAATGTGGTTTGCTCAGAACTTCAAGTAAGTAATTAGCCTCAAGATATTGGAGTAATGACGTATTGGTAGTCACCTCCTCAGCCTCATTTCATAGATGACAATCCAAAGTCAGAGTCATTAACTGATGTGTTTAAGGTCACACGACTTCTTGTTCACAATTCTACCTTATGACAGGGTCAGAAACAGAACATAGTAGATGTTAAAATCCACATGAAGAAGAACTGTGCACTGCAGAATCTAACATGGGGCCTGCTATTTCATGACAGCTTGACAGTATTAGTTAAATAATTGATGCTTCCTGACTTGTAGTCCACAGCTCATTCAATTATGTCACATTGGCTCTGTGGGATGAAGTTGTCAAGAGATAATTGGAGGATAAAACATACACCCATTGGTCTAGAAAAATAGTTTTCTTTGAGCTGGGATAAATGTCTTTTGTTAATGAAAATTCTAGAAGATAGTAAATCAAGCAGCTTATTAATAGTGAATTCCAATTACTAATTATATTATTAATCTAACTCTGTTTCATGATGATCAAAATAACCAAACTACTTAAAAAGTATGATACAGAATTTGATTTTGGGTATTTACCTATTTGTAAGGGATGGATCCATTTATGTGTATTGAATGAGCCATACTAATAATATTCTAGCAGCAATCTGGTTTCTTGCTGTGATTTATATTCTAATGTACAAAACAAGACTATACATTATCACATTTCTCTGCATATTTCCTCTTTAACAAGGTACAGTTGAAAAACGCAATGGCCGAATATGTTTAATAGCAAATGATAAAAGAGGAGTACTTCCTCCTTATCCACTGTTTATCAATGTACAAAGTACAGTGAGATGAATAAAAATACAAATGTGCTTACATCTTATTAAGCATATTAACCTCCTGAAGCATACCCTTTAGAGTTGCCTTTCAACCATTCTCATTTATATTCTAAGCTTTGTTACTTGCTGTGCTGTTCTTATCTTTTTTTCCTCTCTTAGGGCTCAGAGCTCAACAGAGAGTAATTTGATAAGTGATACTGTATACACAAAACCACTACGATGGTCAGGTATGAAATTCAGCCTTTTTTTTTTTTTTTTTTGAGATGATATTTTGCTCTTGTTGCCCAGGCTGGAGTACAATGGCATGATCTTGGCTCACTGCAACCTCCATCAACTGGGTTCAAGCAGTTCTCCTGCCTCAGCCTCCCGAGTAGCTAGGATTACAGGTGCCCGCCACCACGCACTCGGCTAATTTTTGTATTTTTAGTAGAGATGAGGTTTCTCCATGTTGGTCAGGCTGGTTTTGAACTCCTGGCCTTAGGTAATATACTCACTTCAGCCTCTCAAAATGCTGGAATTACAGGCATGAGCCACTGTGCCTGGCCCAAAATTCAGCTTTTTCCAGGTTTCTGTTGATCAAATCACATCAGTAGAAAAGGACAGAATTTGGAGGATACTTCTATCACATCTGAGTATTAAATCAAAATTTGTGTAACTTTGAAATAAAATGATAGAAATACTCACCAATAGCAAAATCAGATTAATATTCACTCATGTATATATTTTATTTCTGTGATTATTAACCTAAAGATTGTTTAAACATTAATGTTTCTTTTATCTGTTTTTGTGTAAAAGGCCACTTCAAAACTTAGTGGCTTAGAACAGCAATTTATTATTATCTTTCATAGTTCTGTGGGTTAACTGGGTTCATCTGCACTTTTCCCACTTTTAGAGTCTTTCTTGGCATTGCTGTTATGTGGTGACTGAGGTGAGTGATCAGAAGGCTGAGCTGAGCTGGATGTCTAAGACAGATGCTTCACTCAAATGGCTGATGACTCAGCTGGGCCAGCTATTGCAACACTCTCTCCACATGACCTCTCCACATGGCTAGCTTGGGCTTCCTCACAGCATGGCAGTCTCAAGAGAGTAGGACTATTTATATGGTGACTGTTTCCCCACCCCCATCCCCGGATGTGTATTTCAAGAAAGCAGACAGAAGCTGTGAGTCTACCTGTGACACAGCTTCAAAAACCAAGCAGCGTCTTCTGAGTATTTCACACAGGGTCAGACCAAATTGCCTGTGGGAGGAGGCTACCAAAGCCTTAAGTAGAGGGAGGTGTGGATCATTTGGGGAACTTCTTCAGGTGCTTGCTGTTGGAATTTAAGTACTGTAACTTGCTCTTACTGTCTGAATCTCTTTCAGGGCCTTCCTTGAAGTGTATACAGTAACTATAGATCACCAATACTATATAAAAATGTAAATTTCCTATTAATAAATAACTTTTTGTTTTAACATGTGAAGTGTTAACAGATCACCAATTATTTTTATGTTTTTTAAGACACCATGTCCAGATAATCTTTGCTCTCCTCGACCCACACTCAGTATACAATTGTGCCAGTTGGTTTTTAGAGGCAATGCATTGGCAACCAGCCAATAAATATTTAAAACATCTCTCAAGGATTAAAAAGAAAATTGTACAGAAAAATATGAAAATGAAGATATATAAAGAAGTTTAAAATCTGCAGAGAGTACTATTGCCTACCATGTCTGGTTTTGCATTTGTTGATTTAGTAAACATTTATTAGACGACTATAATATTTTGGGAAATCTGAATGCCAAGCTGAATACAGCATGCCTTATGCCATGAAATTAATGCTTTCATAAGGCATTTTTTCCGTATCAGTGGTTCTCATACTTAATATGCATCAAAATCACCTAAAAGGTTTGTTTAAAAACAGATGACTGAGCCCCACCTCGAGAGTTTTCGACTCATTATGTCTGGACTCAGGCTTGAGAATTTGCATGTCTAGCATGGAAATGCTGTTGCTGCTGGTCTGGGGACCATACTTTGAGAACCACTCTGCCAGACAACATTCTCATCATAGTCTGCTTCTCACTTGATTCAGTATTAGATGAAGGTCGACCAAATTGACCACTTTCAATCTAACAACCAAACAAACAACCTTCAGTTTGCACACTGAAGGTTGCCTGGGGACTAAGAATAATCTCTGGGTTCTTTCCACGAATAAATTTGCACTGACCCCTAAGGGATTCACACTCCTACTGAATCAGACAGGAATGTCTGAAAAACTCAATTGGTCAAATTCAATTTTCAATATTGGAAAACCTATCAACTGTTTCATCATAATTGATTTCTACAGACAAACCCTGAGAGACAGCATCATTTCCAGATAGGCAATAATATCATAGAAAGACCATGGAATTTCAAATCAGACACCAGATTGAGAGCTTTGATTGTAGCACTTACTGGTTACAGTGGGAGTGTTTTCTTCCTCTCTGGGAAAAATTTTTCCCTTACCTATTAAAGAAGAAACATTATAATAAAATCCACATTATAAAAATGTTATGAAAACTAAATGAAGTGGCATATAGGAAAGCTCTTTTTAAGTTATTGTGCGGATTTTCTAGATATTTGAGGTCAATATTGACTAGTAATTGAGTCAGTGGTGCCTTGCATTGCTGCTAATTGGAATCCACATACTTCTTCGTCTTTACTCTTTATAGTTAATCAGGCAGCATCCCAGAGGATTGATGGATTTACCCTTTAACAGATCTTTTACCTCTCCAGTTCTTTCCTTTTATATAACTGCATCACTGTTCGGAACTTTATAACTTGATGCCGAGTTAAATGTAGTTTTCTGCCCAGAAGGCACTACCACCCTAGGACCCAACCCACCCCCAGACCTACATACACATCCAGTTATGTGCTTTACTTATACAAAAAATGTTGGTCTCACGGAGAAGGGGAGAAGTGATAATAAAAATGATATAAAGTCACTATTTACTAAATACTGTTTCCTTTATTGGGGTAAAAAGCTATACAAGACTTTTTAACTTTTGCAACAAGACTTTGAAGTAGACTCTATTATTTTCTTGATTTTATGGTTGAGAAAACTAAAGTCTAAACAAATTTCCAAGGTCAGGCAATAGTATGGGCAAGAATTAGAATGCAAATGCAGTTCAATCCCAATCCAGAGGACTTGCTCTTAATCACCCTGTAGTTGAACCTAAGTCATCTTTGGCTTCACAGAGACCTAAATAACAAAGAGAGAGCTCAAAGCAAGAAAATGTAAATTCTGGAGGGATCTTTCCAAGTATAGTTCTCACTACCTCTACTCAGTCTTGGCTTGTCTCCTTACTGTCTCTTTACTATCATTAATTGACATATTCTTGAATTATTTTATTCAATAAGCATATCTTGTGTGCCAATAATGATAATGATGATGATAATAATAGTTTATTGAGTACTCATAATTTGGAGGAATTATTCTGAGTTCTTTACATGTACTAATGTAATTTGCATAACAACTTGTAGAGGTAAGTACTACTGTTATTATCCCCATTTTATAGATGATCCAACTAAGGAGCAGAGAGATCTGGAAATCCGTCTTAAGTCATATGCTAGTAGGGCGAGAAGCTGTGCTCTAACCAGTTTGGTTGACTGCAGAGACCATGGTCTTAAAGGCCATATATCTGGGTTCATATGGCGCATAGTATCTACTCCTTTTTTTTCCCCCTTGTCTGTATCCTCCATTTAAAGTTATCACTCTTCTTTTCCTCTACTCATCAACATCCGACACTTTTTTAAAAAAGATCAAGCTAAATTTCCTCTTCAAAATATTTCCTAGGATAGACCACATTAGCCAGCATCGTCTGGATAGGGCAGATATCAAAAGACAAGTGCAATACGTCTGAAAATCGTGTGAGAGACAGGGTTATGCTGAAGGTGCTTAACATTTATAAGATCCTTCATGTCCTAGAAATGAGTTGAAAGTTGATAATTTTCAAAGTCATTACCAGTGGAATTATTATCTTCCATATTAAATACAGGTTTCCTTTGTTTGGGGCTCAGAAACTGGTACATGAACATGTGACACTTTAGCATGCTGAGCACTTTAAACTAAAGGAAATTAAAAGGGTTTAGAAGCAGCCTCAGAACCAAGAACTTTTCTGACCTCCTCCTGTTTCTTCCCCTAAGTGCCAGGTGGAACTCTCTCTGAAGTTCTCTTATCTGAAGCTCCTCCATAAGGAACACAGTTGCCTTCAACTGCCTCCCTGAAATTTTATTAACCAGAGATGATTAAATTTATATTGCAGGAAGAAAGACTGAGGAATGTAATCACACCTAGGCAGACTTTGTCACAAGCTACTGTCTGTTCTTTGGGCCCATTTAATTCCTCTGAAAATCATTTACCACCCTTCAAAAGTGCCTACATCCCCACTTTCCCTCTCTCCTATGAGTAGAGTATTTAAGACTCAACTATCTGGTTCTTCTTTGAGTCTCATACTTTGTATGGCTCCCGTGCATTTTTGCACATTAATAAATTTGTATGCCTCTTCTACTATTAATCTATTTTCAGTTTATATCAGGGGACTCAAATCTTCAGGGGGAAGGAAAAAAAATCCCTTCATTTTCTCCATATTATAGTAGAGCTACTGCTGTCTTTTCGGCTCCTTCTCATTTTGAATTTCTGAAAGTAAATATTGGGGAAGGAAAGTCTCAAAGCTAAAATGCTTGTATTTACACCAAGAACATGGACAGATGGATATTCCAATCCATGTTACTTACAATTTTAAGAAAACTAATATTAGTAAAAACAAGATGTCTGTATAACAGATGTCCATTTCTCTTTAGCAGCCCTGAACAACAGCTGTTCAGATGAGGTTTTCATGAAGCATAAAATGTCTGAGAACTGCTGTTCTATGTGCTGCATATTCTTATTTTTTTCACAGCAGTTAAAAGAAAGGGGGCTCCAGGAAAAAAAGTGAGCCAAACTATTGGAATGGTATTGCATTAATTTAATGCTTTTTTTCCTTTTCATATATGTGTGGTGTCTCTGAGACAGGACTTATAAGCAAAAAAAAATTGAATGAATACCAAATATTTCCTTTTCATGTATGAAATATGCAGAACCACTTCCCTTGCTTGATGGTAATTCAATTTTATAGGGTTAGCAAATATTTTTCCCTTCAAACTTTAATATCAAGAGGACTTTTCAATTTAGAAATGAATATCCTGCATCTACCAAGGGCTTTACCTTGATTAACCTTTCTAACTAACAGGGGAGGTTGCTTGCTTTGAATGTGTTTGCATGTGAACTTGAAGCTGGTTTTATTGACATAAGAGGTCAGTCTAACAAGGTCCTAACATCAAGGGAGGAAAGCAGAGAAGCTATACTAATTGTGGCCATGAAGAGCATGTAAGTGTTTTCATTAAAAGTCAGCACTCATGCAGATTTTCAGTTCACCATCTGGCCCTTTTGCACAGATATTTGAAATGCAGGAAGCTGATTTAGTTACCAGATTTCTTTATCAATTTGTCATACATTTGTATACTGTCATTTTACCATTGCTAGGTAATAAATGTGAAAGCAGAGTAACATATTTTATGTATTTCATTCTATATTTCTTGGGATACTTGGAATCAAAATAGTAAAATATTTCTAAAACACAGCTTTAATTTACTATTTAAGGAGAATAAACTTGACCATCCTCTTTAACCATATACATGAATCCCAGGCACTGAAGAACCATTTGAAACCATTTGGAAATTTAAGCTCCATATTGAAATCAACTTATTTATAAAACTCTTGGTATGTGTATAGGGGAGTACGAAATTGGGGATGGGGAACAATTCTTAGTTCTAAGACACCTCTGTGGAAAGTACAAAGAGTTTAGCAGGCAATCACCTCCAAGTACTATATGTAATCACAAACTCTTATTTCATAGCTCATTTTTTTATTCTGTTTATTATCACTTTGTTCCATAGCTTATATATGAAGTTGAAGTTAACTAACATTCTTTGAATTTGTGTTTATTTTATTTTATTATTAAAGAAGATTGACTATTTGAGCCATCTTTAGTCTTGTACTTGTTAAACAAAAATGAGTCTTAATGAATAAAAGGCTGGGAGAGTGGGGAATTTTTAGAAGTAATATTATTTAATGAATAAAAGCTTACTGGGGGCTTAATAGATACCAGACACTGTTCTGGATACTGAGAATTCATCAGTGGGATTTAAGAAGAACAGCTGATAAATAACGAGTGCCTAAGTCCTTCACATGCATTATCTTATATAGTAGTCATAACAAAAGAATGAGTCAATGTTTCTCCCTCACTTTAGAAATAAGAAAACTGATACTGAGAGAAAAATAATTACTAAAATTTTCACAGCCAGTAAGTAAAGGATCTGGTATTTAACACCAGATCTTTCTGGGTTGGCTTCACCATCCATTTTCTTCCTGTGCTAACACCCAGAAAACATTAGTGTAATTAACATTTAATATTCTGTTTTTTGGTAAAATTCAGCCAAATGCTATATTTATCAATTAAATCCCAAGAGTGATTGTGATTTGTTCCACTCATCCCATTTCATTAATCCTTGATTATACTTTTCTATGTGTACTTCTGTATTTATATGTATTATTTATTTTATTTATTCATTTTAATCAGAATGCTCCCTTCTCTTTATTTCCTAGATAAATGTACACTCTATATCCGTTTTTACTTTAGTTAAGAGTCACTTCTTCCTCTCTCAATTCTTCATCTTCTTCAAGCCTCATTGATCTTCCTTTTCTCCAAATTTCTCTAGTATTCAGTTATTCTACCAAATTGGTGCTAACTCACATATTGAGCTGCCTTCTCTTGTTTGCTGTATTTTCAACTAAATTTTAACATTTTAAAATAAATAATGTTATTTTCTTAGTATTTCGACTAATCAGACAAACAATAAATAATGTTATTAATGTATAGTAAATAATTAAGTAGCTTAGTATACTAAAAACCTCAATCTATTTTTAACAGAGTGAATAATGTTATAAAACTAAAATGGAAATATAAATTTGTAGAAATATCAGTTTCAGAACAAGAAATGACTGACAAAAGATCAGGAAGTCAATGGAATATTTATGTCTGGCAAAGGGCATCTGTGATCACAGCTGACTGAATTATTACCTTCAGGAAAATTTCTCAGAAGTCACCATTCTTTAGCAGAATTGGAAATATTTTATTGATAAGATTAATATCTTTTACAGGTAGCATTTGAAACCTGATATCCTTAAATATGATCAATTTGAAATAACTTTAAAATATGGAAATCACAGCACATAATGAAAGCATGTTGTAAGAATTAAGTTTGTTGCTTCAGTAACTTGGGCAAATGTTGTGGGTGGTTATCATGAAGTCTAAGAAAATAAACATTGGTAAGACTCTGACCATATGCCTCCATCCTGGCTTTCATGACAGTGTGCCCTGATCGTGGATACAGTATTCTGGCCTATAGTGGAGGATGACTCACTAGGTTACCATGACATTATAAAAATATTGTGTAGCCTACACTTTATTGGGTATAAAGTGATTAAACAGCAATGCTTCCAGCTACCGTTGCCTTGGGAAGTTTTAATGGTGCTACAAAGTAAGTGTCATGGTTGTTGCCCAATTGTAGGATCTGTGCCTAGTTCAGTATCCAAGCAGGAGCAGATCCTCCCATCAGAAGGCCTTTAAAACCCCTTCCATACTTAGGTAAGGAGAGCACATAATTGGAGCAGAAAATAACATTTTTTCCTTGCAGAGAGACTAAGAGAGAGGTGGTAGGCACAATATGCTGAGTGCTTAGTTCGGAGCAATACAGCAATGTGTTACATAGTTATCTGAGAGATTTGAGAGAATAGCATATAAAAGCTTGGTTTCCCAAAACCCTACTTGAGTGTTTATGTAAGCAAAGAACAAGTCTTGTTACTAGGGATCCTGAAACAAGAAGTGAAGGTCTCAGACCAGAGAAGAAAATTGTGAAACACAAAAGCAAGGATGGATTTTACCACAACAGGGAATCCTTTGTAACCAGGCTGGTTCCCACTCACCACTAGTTCATTATTATTAATTAGGCAAATAGTTCCACGTCAGATACATGTTAGTAAAAAATCCAGTCTAACAGATGTGACGCCTGACTGTCAAGAAATTTATAGATTAATACAAGAGAAAGAGATTAAAATGAATCCTACAAACAAAAGTATAATCACAAAGTGTTTTCAATGTTAATAGGAAAAATTACAAGGAGGAAGAATAATTTGAATGTTTGTCAAAGTGATTTAGTAAGTCCTGGGTGATGGAAGAGTGGGGAATTTTCCTAAGAAAGTGTCATTTAAGCTGAGCTCTGAAGGATGAGTGGGCCTTAAGTAGGCAAACTGAGTCACTAGCAGGGAAATAAATAGGAAAGGGTGGAGAGAAGAGCACAGACTATGTATGATGTGTCAGACATGAGTGTTGTGTGGATCCAGAAGCTAGCCAGAGTCACTGGATATACAGAGAAAGGAGAAGACAAAGTTTGGAGGCAGACCTTCTAAGGTCTGTTTAGTATTTTGGTCTTGATTCTAATGGAAAGTCACAGAAGGTTTTAAGATAAGAGGATGATATTATTTGCACTTGGAAAATATGTGTGTTCATAAAGTATACAGTAGACTTAAATGGTAGACGGTTTAATGGAATGAGCTTGAAAGAAATCAAGCAAACAAACCAAAAATCCTCAGACTTTTCTGACTTTAATCTGAGCCACAAAAAGGAGGAGCCAGTACTGTGTTTTTCAAGGCACATAAAGGTAAAATTATGTGGTATTCTCCCCAGTAAAAGGAAGTGGAGGGAACTATTAACTTGGTAGGAAGTAGAAAGAATCATACCAAGGAGAGACTTGGAGAGTTTTTCCTGATAATGGGGAGGCGATGAGGGTTTCCCAGTCCTGAGACTGGAATGGGTCATGGGAAAGAAGCTTTGAGAGATGATCAGATCTCTGCTATAAGAGTGTGAATACCAGTCTACGTGAGTCATTACCCATCAAGGAAGCACTGGCCTTGGGAATACAAGTTTCTCAGGTCAGAAAAAAGGTGGCAGCGTCATTCTGTAATGATTATATCAGGATAAGCAAGGAGCATGTCAGTAGATAAGTGTGGCTAAAGCAGATCCCTTTCTTAATTTTGCACAACACAAATCGGACAGAAGGATTTCCAAAACTTGCAGACTGAATTGCTACGAGTTAGGTAGACATTGAAGCAATACTACAGTAATTATGAATTGGTGTTTTAAGCCATTAGGTTTTTATGGAGCAATGAATGACTGGAACATCTAAAATTGTCCCATCCCTAACTGTTTGTTAGCATTCAGCACAACAAATGACACATTGTGGCTTTTTCAACTTTCCTCCACTTCTCTCTTCTCAGATTTCTTCAAGTATTAAGTTTCTTTTTTCTTTTTTTTTTTTTTTTTTTTTTTTTTTTTTTTGTTGAGACAGAGTTTCACTTTTTTTTGCCCATGCTAGAGTGCAATGGCACAATCTCAGCTCACCACAGGCTGCACCTTCCAGGTTCAAGCGATTCTCCTGCCTCAGCCTCCCAAGTAGCTGGGATTACAGGCATGGACCACCATGCCCAGCTAATTTTGTATTTTTAGTAGAGATGGGTTTCTCCATGTTGTCAAGGTAGTGAATAATATGTCATTAGAAGAAAGGGCTGCCCTTTCACTGAAAATTTTGCTGCAGTTTTTCTACAAAAGTTGCTGTGAATTTGTCATGCTGTATCATACATGTTATGCTCCTGTATATGTTTCTTAAAAAACGTTTTATTTGCTTGGAGATTAGTAATATTTTAATGTTTTATAGAGAAAATATTAGTTTGTTAGTTGTATATAGGTGGGTGTTTTGTGTGTGTATATTTTACTTACGACATTGATTGCGGGTTTAGTGTTTATGTGTAATGTTTTATAATTTTTCTATTTAAAATAATGGAAAATAAGTTCCTGATTAACGTTTCTTGCCCAGAATATCAGATTTTCAGAAATGAATTGCTGATATTAGGGGTATATGCCTATCTACAGATTTTCCAATTTCTATAGTGGAGAAATCAAGAAAGAAGGAATTGGTCTGTTGGGTGACCATAGATTAGTGTTTACAAGTGATGGAAGATACTGGGTTTGTTTTGGATATGTGGATTGCCTGGCGCTTTTCACACATAGGTGGAGAAGCCAAGTAGGCAATTGCTTAGTAAGAAGAAGGAAACAAAACCAAACCAACCACTGAGAAATGATCAGAAGCCACTGAAAGTTTTTTTTTACAGTGAATCAATTTTATCTGGGTCAAAAGATAGAATCATGGGAGGGAACTGCACACATGTAGCAGCCCAATACGTCAAGTCCAAACATGCAGATGAACCCATTTATTTTCCACAGATACCACCTAATATTCATTCCTTTGAAGCCAGAAATTGAGAACAGATTGCTTCTGGTCATAGCAGTGATTTATGAAAACTTCCATTTTTAACTCATATTACATGAACTACTCAGGGATATTTCATGTGGCCAAAGCAATCCACTCAGGCTCCTAAAGTGTTTAAATGTCACTATGTATATGTGAGAAATATAGCCATACATTTCTGTAAAAATTCCCTATATGTGTAAGTGAAATGCAAAGAACACATGTTCAGTCATAAATATGTTCATGTAAAACAGTCTAGTCCTCCTGTGAGTACATGCCAAGATATTTGGGGAAAATGCAAATAAAGTACTTAGAAGTGTTCTTGGCACCTTGTAAGTGCTCAATAAATGTTAACTATAATAAAAATATTACTGTTATTCTTTTCTTTCTGTTTCGACTCCTCTTCCTCCTTCTATTCATTGCTTCTCTGATGATCATGCCATTACTGGTTCTCAGCCACCCAAGTTAAAAACCAGAAGTGTGATTAATTCTCTCCCTTAGCCCTTCTGTTTTTCCAATCAATTCCCTTCTAAGATCAATTTCACTCCCCCTCCCTTTAGTTCTCTCCTTCATTCCAGGCTCACTGCCACTGTCACATTTAATATTCCTATTGCTTTTTATCTAGACCCCAGATAAACCTTGACTGGATTACCCAATAGGCAGTCAAGCAAATCCTTAGGGTCCCTCAAAGCAGGGATATCCTAAAGATGAAGATAGTTCAGCTTTAATGAAGCTTTCCAGGATTTTTTCCATCAGAAAACCTTGAAAAATACACTGAAGTTATCCTACACATGTTTCATTATTAATAGTTTAATAGTTAAGCATTGATTTTATTTTGGTTTACAGTTAGAGGTGGTAATACCATAACATTTTCAAAGTTTAGGGCTTCTAATAGTTTTCAGTCTCAGCTAGCTCCTGACTTAGCTCTTTGACTCCGGCTGCTTCTTTCCCACATGCACTCCTTTCAGAACAGTGAACACCTCTGCAATGAAAGTTCACTGCTTACATACCTACAGTGAATTTGTAGTGATTGAAAACAACCAGTAACCATAGAGAGGTGGGTTAGAGGGAATTTCATGATGTTGGGAAGTATGGTTATAGACGATAGGCTTTAATAGGGGAAGCACACCAAAGTTCAGAAGGAGAAGGCAGGGGTCCCCTGATGTCTCACTGGCCCCCTGAGAAATTCTTTGAGGACGGAGTACTTCTGGATGCACCATGGGTGTGTGTTCCAGGGATGGGACACTATCCGTCTGCTTCCTTCTGGAGTACATTTGAGAGAGGCCAGAGTCAACATTTAATGTACATGCCAGCTCCTTTTTAGAGTTGCCTGAAAATGTTAGCAGCTTGGGGAGAGGAATGCACTCAGACCCATAGGAAGCTGAGTTCCTGTGCAGTTCCTTCCACTGGCACAGAAGGAGAGCTTGGTCTCTGTCCACCTATTGCAAGGCAATCTGAACCTTAAGGTTTATTCCCTGAATGATTCTACTAGTCTTTCTCCACAACAGCTTAAGTTCATCAAAATTTGACTTAAACCTACTTTCTGATCCTATTCTCTATGCTCCCCTGCCGTGCATCCTATGCTATTTTTTTCTTTGAAAATTTATGGTGCTTTGTTTATTTGAAAGCTTTGTTTATTTTGTCAACCTGACACCTGGAATATATTAGCACTTCCCTTCTGCCAGCCTCCCACCTTCATATTTATGCTTGTTTCCTATACTATCTTCCTGTTTATCGTACAGAACTTTCAGAAACCAAATAAAAAACTGCGTTCTTCACAGAGCCTTCTTTTCCTCTAAGTCCAAGCAGTGATGAAGGGGACCTAAACCTGTTGTTTTGTCATGGGCCTCAGTCTCCATATGCTTCTCATAAAATGGGAATTTCATAGGAGTGTTTGGTTCTGATAACCCACAACACAGTTTTCTTGCAACATAGTACCTAAATGCAACTCAACTGCTTTAACTGGACTGTGCTAAAGAAACACCAATTTTCACTAATGCTGCTACAAAACTGGCTGGGCAAACATACTAAACATCAGTCTCCTTGGATTGCCTCTTTATGGAATTCATAAGGGTTTTAATAAAAACTTAGTTTTTTTTTTACATTATACTCCAATTTCAGAACCAAATGCCACCTAAACTGTATTTCCTCTTTGGAGTTGCATTATTGTTACAGGACAGGGGTCCCAATCCACATCTCAGGAGAGGGTTCTTGGATCTCTCACAAGAAAAAAGTTCAGGGCAAGTCCGCAGCACAAAGTGAAAGCAAGTTTATTAAGAAAGTAAAGGAATAAAAGAATGGCTACCCCATAGACAAAGTAGCCCTGAGGGCTGCTGATTACTCATTTTTATGGTTATTTCTTGATGATATGCTAAACAAGGGGTAGATTATTCATGCCTCCCCTTTATAGACCATATAGGGTAACTTCCTGATGTTACCATGGCATTTGTAAAGTGTCAAGGCACTGGAGGGAGTGTGGCAGTAAGGATGACCAGAGGTCACTCTTGTCGCCATCTTGGTTTTGGTGGGTTTTGGCTGGCTTCTTTACTGCAAGCTGTTTTATCTGCAAGGTCTTTATGACTTGTATTTTGTGCTGACCTCCTCTCTCATCCTGTGACTTAGAATGTCTTAACTATTTGGAAATGCAGCCCAGTAGGACTCGGCCTCATTTTACCCAGCTCCTGTTTAATATGGAGTTGCTCTGGTTCACATGCCTCTGACATTATGGATCAGTGAATTTTGGAGCTTTTGCTTTTTGTATTAAACATTTAAACAGACATACTAGAGACTCTTAGACTGCCAGCCAGGCAATAAGTATAATTGAAGAAATGCTTGAGTTTTGAAAAGATTTAGTTTGCTTATATACATTTCCCACAAATTTTAAGAGATTTATCACTAGGAATGTATACACCTAATCAATGAATTTTTGAGAGTCCTTAAAAATTCATATCAATGAAGACTATTTTGGATTCATAGAAAAATATATATTGCTAAGAGAAACATCAGAGTATTAATTAGATTATCTTAATGTAGTTCTTGAATGATGTTCTCATAAGATTACCATATTTTGTATTTTATTCTTTTTATTTTTTAAAAATTATTTTCTAATATTTTTTCTAAAAATTCTATAATTAAACATTGCTAATAGGTATGATTTTAATCTGCAATTCCTGGTATAAGAAACAGTATCTTTCGTACTTTCCTAAATAAAATGGAATGTGCTCTCAGGTCCCATTTGGTAGAGAATTCACTCCTACTTGTGCTCTCTCATACCCATTCTCCCAAAGAATTTCCTCTTCCCCAGTCCAGAAGAGTCAGAAAGGGGCCCCTTGGTTTTCTGTCCACTTTGATCACCGCTGATTTGTAGTCACGGCCAAGACCACAACTAGGAAAGAGGTTGTTTTCCTGGAATCCGTCGGTCCTCTATCACACTAGAATCAGAGTCAAGAAAAGACAGAGGCTTCTTCAAAAGTTCTTGAGATTAGGGATTTTTAGACAGCCCTAAGGGGCATGTACTTTTGTCTGTTCACTGCTGTGTTTCCACTAATTAACGCTCGACCCCTGGAAAATATTCAATAAATATTTTTTAATGAATAAATGAATGAATTGTTCAGGAAGGAGAAGTAAGATTACATATAGGAGCTGAGTACAATTTAATGTCTGTATAAATTGCTCTGCTACTCACATACTATTTCTTTTAAATAGGTAAACTCAAATAAATGTGTTTGTTAAAAGTAAACCACTGTTTATTCATGGACAAGAGTACAAGTTTCAAATAACTTAAATTCTAATTGGGTTAGCAAAGAATATTTACAACATCTTGCAGTCTCTGACAGTAGTCTTAGTATAATATGTTTTTAATGTCAATGGCTATTTTCAAAATAATTTATCCAAATGCCTTTCCATGGTATTCACTGAGCAAATTCTGAGAGAAATACAAAATTTAAAAGGCTAAAGAGGAACTTCACAATTCTTATCTGGCATGTAAGAAGCTTGGAAATTGCCACTGTGACCCAATGAGCAAAAAGCTAAAATAACTGAAAAACAGCAGCAGCAACAACAGTAACAAAAATCAGCAATTCTTCTTAGATCTCTAAAGAAACGAGGTCACAGAGTAAACTACCGCCTTCAAAAGTAGAGAGACCAATAGGTGAATACAGAGAATCACAACTTACTAGAGCAGAAACTCACCACTAGTAACCCCCATGGAAACCATAGTTTGGCTAGGGAAATTTGAACTGTAATTGATAAATTGCTGGAGGCTTGATGTGGACAACTTGGAGAATTAAAAACCTCAGGGTTACCTAGTTATAAGGGACATACACTTCTGTCTGTTTTACCTACAGGAGTTCTACCAGGTCCTCACAGTAATTTTCAGAGAAAAATTTCCTCATGCTTCTGGGAGAGAGATGAAAAGGAACCATTTAGAAATATACCAGAGCACTCTTGTTCTTTTTAACAAGGTCTGCCCTCAGGAGAAACAATTTAATCAGAACCTAGCCTGCTGGGATTTTATCAGAGCTGAACTGACCTGAGGAAAGAGAAATAACCAACTTCTCTTCTAGCTTTCCATGCAGAGAATTGGAAAATACCCAACTCCAGCCCACTCTAGCCACCCTGCCCCATTTAAGTGGTGAAGAGGGTTCAGAAGTATGTGTCAGGTTCACAATTCAGAGGCACAGGCTTGCTAAAAGACTGAGACCTAATCAAAGGGGTATAGAATACTTTCCTTTCTTCACACCTTAACAACACATTACCAAAGACTCATTTACAGAATTTCCTTTTACCTGGTACATTGTGTCTGGCTATGAAAAAAAAATGACAAGACATATACTAAAGGCAAAAGACAAGCACACAAATAGACAAACACATAGTTTGAAGAGATAGAGCAAACATCAATATCAGAGTCGGATATGACAGGGATATTGGAATTATCAGACTGGAAACTTAAAACAACTGCCATTAGTATGCAAAAGACCTCAAAGAGTAAAGGAGACAACATGCAAGAACAAATGGACAATGTAAGAAGAGATTTAAAAGGTCTAAGAAAGAATAAAACTAAAATATAAGATATCAAACACAGTGCCAAAATGAAGAGTGTCTTTGATGGGCTTATTAGTAGCCTGAACATGACTGATGAAAGAACCTCTGAGGTTAAGGATATTTCAATAGAAACTTCAATAGAAACTGAAAAATGAAGAGAACAAATACCACCACCACCACCAATAGAATAACCAAGAACCATGGGGCAACTACAAAAGGTGTAACATAGGCAAAATGAAAATACCAGATGGATTAAAAAAAAGGGTAGAAAATAAATAGTTAACACAATAATGACTAAGAATGTTCCTGAATTAATTTCAGGACACCAAACTATAGATTCAGGAAGTTCAAGAAACACCAAGCAGGATAAATATGAGAAAAGAGCTACACCTAGGCTTACCTTTTTCAAACTACAGAAAATCAAAGATAAAGATGAAACTACTGAAAGAAGTCAGAGGGAGAAAACACCTTAGCTATAGAAAAGCAGAGATAAGAATTACATTCAACTTCTCTTCAGAAGTCATGCAAGTGAGAAGCAAGTAGAATAAAATATGTCAAGTGTTTAGATAACAACCTCACCAATCTGGACTTCTGTATCCTGCAAAATAATCTTTCAAAAATGAAGAATAAATAGAGATTTTCAGACAAAGGATAACTGGAGAATTTGGTGCTGGTAGACATGCCTTGCAAAAAATGTTAAAAGCAGCTGTTTTAAAAGAAGGGAAATATATAGTTTAAACTCTATAAAATGTGGAGTTTTAAAACTCTCTATAAAATTTAGAGTTTAAAACTCAGATCTACATAAAGAAAGAAGAGCATCAAAGAAGGAATAAGTAAAGGTAAAATGAAAATGAAAGTTTAGAAAAAGAATTGAAGATAAAAGTCAGAACAAAGAATAAGGTCAATAAATAGAAAACAATAACAAATTTGGCTGGGCATGGTGGCTCATGTCTGTAATCCCAGCACTTTGGGAGGCTGAGGAAAGTGGATCACTTGAATTCAGGAGTTTGAGACAGCCCGGCCAACATGATGAAACCTTGTCTCTACTAAAAACACAAAAATTTAGCTAGGCGTGGTGGCGCACATCTGTAATCCCAGCTACACAGGAGGCTGAGGCAGGAGAATCCCTTGAACCCGGGAGGTGGAGTTTGCAGTAAGCTGGGACAGCATCGCTATACTCCAGCATGGGCAACAGAGAGAGACTCCATTTTAAAAACAAAACAAAAAACAAATTTGACAATTTTTAATTCACCTATATAAATAATTACTTTGAATATTAATAATGTAAATGCACCAATTAAAACAGAGATTTTCTGAATGAATCAAAAAAAGAATCCAACTTAATTTGATCAACAACATGCTCACTTTCAATCTAAAGACACATATAAATTAAAAGTAAATAGAGAAAGATATACCATACTAACACTAATCAAAAGAAAGTAGAGTAGCTATATTAATTTCAGACAGAGCTAGCTTCACAGCAAGAAAAGTGATCAGGGATAACGAAGGGCATCACATAAAAATAAAGGAGTCAATTTTCCTAAAAGATAAAAACATTCCTTAATGTGTATGTGCCTAACAATAGAGCATCAAAATACATCAGGAAAAAAATTGATAGAACTGCAAGGAGTAATAGACAAATTCAATATTATAGTTGGAGACTTCAACAAATCTAAAATAATAGAAATCATAAAATGTCTGTCTCCAGATGAAAATGGAATTAAACTTGAAATCAGTAACAAAAACATAATTTGACAATCCCAAAGGACACGTAGAATAAGCACACTGCTAAATAAGACACGGTTCAAAGAAGAAACTTCCACAGAAATTTAACAAAATATTTTGAACCAAATGAATATGAATGCACAAGATATAAAAATTTATGAGATGCAGCCAAAGCAATGCTTAGAGAGAAATTTAGAGCATTGAATGCATATGTTAGAGAAGAATAAGGATCTAAAGTAAATCATCTAAGCTTCCACCTTAGGGAACTAGGAAAAGATAAGAAAATTAAATACAAAGTAAGTAGAAGAAAGAAAATAATAAAATTTAGGACAGAAATAATTAAAATTGAAAAATAAATAGACAGAAAACATCAAACAAACAAAAAGTGGATTACTTGAAAAGATCAGTAAAATTCATAAGCCTCTAACCAGACTAAGAAAAAACAAGAACAGACACAATTACTAACATCAAAAATAAAAGTATAGAAAACACTACAAATTGCATAGACATTAAATAAATAATAAAGAAATACTATGAACAACTCAATGCCCACAAATCTGATAACCTCAATGAAATGAACAAATTTCTTTAAAGACATGATCTGCCAAAACTCATGCAGGAAGAAAGAGACGATTTCAATAGGTCTATATTTATTACAAAAATCAAATCAATAGTTAATAATCTTCCAAAACTGAAAGCACTTGGTCCAAATGGGTTTACTGGTGAATTCTACCAAATGTTTAAGGAAGGAATTATGCCAATTCTCTAAAATCTGTTTTAGAATTTAGAAGCGAAAGGAATACTCTGTAACTCATTCTATCAGGCCAGTGTTACCCTAATTCCAAAATCCAACAAATGTATTACAACAAAACTACAGACCAATATCTTTCATGAACACATGTACAGACATTTTCAACAAAACATTAGTAAATCAAATCCAGCAATGTATTAAAAGGATTATACTCCACAAAGTGGGATTTATCCTAGGATATAAAATTGATTTATCATTCAAAAGTCAACTAACATATTTCATCACATTAACAAACTAATAAAATAAAAATCGTATGATTATATCAAAAGATGCAGAAAAAGCATTTGAGACAATCCAACATCCTCTCATAATAAAAACTCTCAGTGAAATAGGAATTGAGAATTTCCTTAATTTGATAAAGAATATCTACAGAAATCCTATAGATAAACATCATACTTACTGGTGGAAAACTTAATGATTTCCCCCTAAGATTAGGAACTGAGGCAAGAATATATATTTTCATTACTGATTTTCAACATCATACTGGATATCCTAGCTAATGTGATAAGAGAAAAAAAGAAAAGAACAGGTGTACGGATTGTAAAATAATAAATAAAACTGTCTTTGCTTGTAGATGTCATGCATTTTTTACCTATAGGTAAAAAATCTAAAACAATAAATACCTGTCTGAAACTAATAAGCAAGTATAGCAAGGTTTATGGATACAAGGTTAATATTAGAAAAATCCATCACTTTCCTGTACATTAGCAATAAACATGTGGAATTTGAAATTAAAAACACAATATACCATTTACATTAGCATTCTCTGAAATAAAATATTTAGTTGTAAGACTACACACACATACACACACACACACTCACATACACACACACAAGACCTATGTGAGGAAAACTGTAAAAGTTTGATGAAAAAAATTTTTTAAACTAATCAGTAGAGAGATATTCCATGGTCATGGATAGGAAGACTCAATATTGTCACAATATCAGTTCTTCTCATCTTAATATATAAATTCACCATAATTTTAATCACAGCAAGTTACTTTGTAAATATTGGCAAACTAATTGTAATGTACAAATGGAGATGTGAAAGACCCAGAATAGCCAATACAATATTAAAGAAGAGCAATAAAGTTAGAGAATGGGCACTACCTGACTTTAAGACTTATCTTTTTTACTTTTTATTTATTTACTTATTTGAGACAGTGTTTTGCTCCCATTGTCCAGGCTGGTGTGATCTCAGCCCACTGCAACCTCTGCTTCCTGGGTTCAAGAGATTCCCCTGCCTCAGTCTCCCAAGTAGTTGGGATTACAGGTGTTTGCCACCATGCCCGGCTCATGTTTTTTTATTTTTAGTAGAGAGAGGGTTTTCACAATGTTGGCCAGGCTAATCTCGAACTCCTGACCTCAGGTGATCCACCCGCCTCAGCCCCCCAAAGTGCTATGATTACAGGCGTGAGCCACCATGCCCAGATGACTTTAAAACTTATCATAAGCTCTGGTAATTAAGTCTGTGTGGTATTCACAAAGAAACAGTCAAATACATCAATGGAACCAAATAGACAGCTCTCAAATAAACTCACATAAATATTGTCAACTGATCCTTAATAAACTAGCAAAGGCAATTCAATGGGGCCTACATAGTGTTTTCAACAAATGGTGCTAGAACTGGATATCCATATGAAAAACAATGAATCTAAGCACAGCCCTCATACTTTCACAAAGATAAACTCAAAACGGATCTCAGACATAAAGGTAAAAATGCAAAGCTATAAAACTACTAAAAGTTAACATAGGAGAAACCTAGATAATCTTGGGTATAATGATGGCTTTTTAGATACAAAACTAAAGGCATGGCACCACATCCTGGCAAGTGTGTGGAGCAACAGAAATTCTAATTCATTGCTAACAAAAATGCAAAATGGTACAGCCACTTTAGAAGATAGCTTGGCAGTTTCTTATGAAACTAAACATACTTTGCCATGTAATTCAGCAATCACACTCCTTGGTCTTTACCCCAAAGAGTTGAAAACTTTATTTCTTTCTAATTTAAAACCTCCATTTTGAGAAAGACAATTTCGAGAGAATGAGACGACAAGCCATGCACTAGGGAAAAATATTTGTAATAGTCCTTACCTGGTGAAGGACTGTTATCCAAAATATATGAAGAACTCTTGAGACTCAGCAGTAAGAAAACAAACAACCACATGGTAAAATAAGCCAAACACCTTAACCGACATCTCACCAAAGAAGATGTAACAATGGAAATAAGCATATGAAAAGATGCCTTGTGGCTAATATCCAGAACCTACAAAGAACTCAAACAAATTTACAAGAAAAAAACAAACAACTCCATCAAAAAGTGGGCAAAGGATATGAACAGACACTTCTCAAAAGAAGACATGCATACAGCCAACAGACACGTGAAAAAATGCTCGTCATCACTGGCCATCAGAGAAATGCAAATCAAAACCACAATGAGATACCATCTCACACCAGTTAGTATGGCAATCATTAAAAAGTCAGGAAACAACAGGTGCTGGAGAGGATGTGGAGAAATAGGAACACTTTTACACTGTTGGTGGGATTGTAAACTAGTTCAACCATTATGGAAAACAGTATGGCGATTCCTCAAGGATCTAGAACTAGAAATACCATATGACCCAGTCATCCCATTACTGGGTATATACCCAAAGGATTATAAATCATGCTGCTATAAAGACACATGCACAGGTATGTTTATTGCGGCACTATTCACAATAGCAAAGACTTGGAATCGACCCAGATGTCCATCAGTGACAGACTGGATTAAGAAAATGTGGCACATATACACCATGGAATACTATGCAGCCATAAAAAAGGAGGAGTCTGTGTCCTTTGTAGGGACATGGATGCAGCTGGAAGCCATCATTCTCAGCAAGCTATTGCAAGAACAGAAAACCAAACACCACATGTTCTCACTCATAGGTGAGAACTGAACAATGAGATCACTTGGACTCGGGAAGGGGAACATCACACACCGGGGCCTATTATGGGGAGGGGAGAGGGGGGAGGGATTTCATTGGGAGTTATACCTGATGTAAATGAGGAGTTGATGGGTGCTGACAAGTTGATGAGTGCAGCACACCAACATGGCACAAGTATACATATGTAACAAACCTGCACATTGTGCACATGTACCCTAGAACTTAAAGTATAATAATAAAAAAAAGATGAAACAAAAGAAAAGATGCTCGTATTATATATCATTAGGGAAATGCAATTTAAGACAACAAAAATATACCACTACTGCCTATTAAAATAGCCAAGATCCAGAACACTAAAAACACCAAATACTGGCACATACGTGGAGCAACAGAAACTCTAATTTACAGCTAGTGAAAATGCAAAATAGTTTAGCCAGTTTGGAAGACAGTTTGGCAGTTCCTTATAAAACTAAACATACTCCTACCATAGGATTCAGTCATCACACTCCTTGGTATTTACTCATAAGAGTTGAAAACTTATGTCCACACAAAAACTTGAACACAGATGTTCATAGCAGCATTATTCACAATTGCCAAAACTTGGGAGAAGTCAAGATGTCCTTTAGTAGGTGAATGGAGAAATAAATTAATTCAAACTGATAATAGAATATTATTCAGCACTATAAAGAAATAAGCTATCAAGCCGTGAAAAGATATAGAAGAAATTTAAATGCATGTTATTAACTGAAAGAAGTTGGTCTGAATAGGCTACATTTTATATGATTCCAGCTGTATGACATTCTGAAAAAGGCAAAGCATTGAAGGCAGTAAAGAGATTAATGGTTACGAGAGATTAAAGGGGAGGGAAGAACCAACAGGCAGAGCACAGAGGATTTTTAGGGTGGTGAAACTACTCTGGTATGATACTTGATATAGTTAGGATATGTGTCCCCATCCACATCTCATGTTAAATCGCAATCCTCAGTATTGGAGGTGGAGCCTGCCGGGAGGTGATTGGATCATGGGGGTAGATTTCTTATGAATAGTCCAGCACCTCTTGGTGCTCTCCTTGTGATAGTGAGTGAGGTCTTGTGAGATCTGGTTGTTTAAATGTGTAGCAGCACCTCCTCTTTTCTCTCTTGCTCCTGCTTTCATCATGTGATGTGCCTGCTCCCCCTTCACCTTCTGCCTTGACTGTAAGCTTCCTGAAGCCTCCCCAGAAGCTGAGCAGATGTCAGCACCATGCTTCCTGTAAAGCCTGCAGAACTGTGAGTCGATTAAACCTCTTTTCTTATATATTACTCAGACTCAGCTGTTTCTTTATAGAAGTGCAAGAATGGCCGAATATTGTACTATAATGGTGGATACATGCCATTACACATTTTTCCAAACCCACAGAATGTACATCATCAAGATTGAACCCTAATGTAAACCTTGGTCATCAGATGATTATGATATGTGAATTTAGGCTAATAGATTGTAAGAAATGTACAAATTTGGTGGGGAATGTTGATAAATGGGGAGGCTGTGCCTCTGTGGGGGCAGGAGGCATATGGAAAACCTCCGTATCTTCTGCTCAACTTTGCTTGAACCTAAAACTGCTCTATAAAATAAAATCTATTTAAAAACAGAAGCTGTGCACAAGCAAGCATTATTTTTTAAGTAACTTTTAACATCTTGTGCATTTTAATACTTTTCATCCAAACGAAGTAATACAATAACACCTACTGTTTAAAAATTTCGCTGAATTAAGTAACAAATGCAAAAGACCCAGACTGACTTAGGAAATGATATTTTGTCAGAACTAAAGTATTATTGAATCATGTGAATAGGCTAAGCCATGATATCAGTGTCAAACATCTGACACTGTAAAAGTAACTACAGATTTCTAAACCACAATTCCCACAAAGCTGTGTCTGTCAGATAATGAAATGTGAGCTTCTTTATGGACATGGTTACAATTATATTATTTGTAAGTTTGGGAATATATCATATTTTTACAAGTGATGAGTTTTGATGCAAAATGCAAATATCATGCAGGACCTGAAAAGACTCTGAAGTAGGACCATACCTGGGACAGAACTATATTAATGTTAATTTCAGAAAGTATCAAGAAAGATTCAAGTAAAAACTCATGTGGCGTTCAATTGCACCAAAGTCTTTAGCACAGGGTATGTTCAGAATAGTGAGAAATTGCTTCTTTTCTAGACATATGAATTGAATAAGTAAACATGTAGAGGTTAAAAAATAATAATCTATATTTTGAGTGGAACTAACAATTACATGTTTAGTGCAATAGAATTTATTACTTTGTGATTTGTTTTCTTGAGTAATTACCATTAGAAAATGTTTCCTGGGCCAGACACGGTGGCTCATGCCTGTAATCCCAGCAATTTGGGAGGCCCAAGCAGGCAGATCACCTGACATCAGGAATTCAAGACCAGCCTGACCAACATGGGGAAACCCTCACCTCTACTAAAAATACAAAATTAGCAGGGCGTGGTGGCATGCACTTGTAATCCCAGCTACTCAGGAGGCTGAGGCAGGAGAATCGCTTGAACCCAGGAGGCTGAGGTTGCAGTGAGCCGAGATCATGCCATTACACCCCAGCCTGGGCAACAAGAGTGAAACTCCGTCTCAAAAAGAAAAAAAAGAAAAGAAAAAGAAAGAAAATGTTTCCTAAGTACTCACAAGACATGAATAAGTATCCTAAATGCAGAGATAGATATAGCAGTGTTTATAGTGTTATAAACACTATAAGCAGGTTATAGTGTTTCTACAGTCTAAAGGCAAGCATCAAAACACCAAAAGATGAGTGACATACATGGACATGATGTGGTTTGCGTATAGTTTCATTTTTCTGGTTTCTTCTTTGAGCCCTCTCCCATTGCTCCATGGTTTTAAAAAAGATGCTATGTATGCCGAGCGCGGTGGCTCAAGCCTGTAATCCCAGCACTTTGGGAGGCCGAGGCGGGCGGATCACGAGGTCAGGAGATCGAGACCATCCTGGTTAACACCATGAAACCCCGTCTCTACTAAAAAAAAAAATACAAAAAACTAGCCGGGCGAGGTGGCGGGCGCCTGTAGTCCCAGCTACTCGGGAGGCTGAGGCAGGAGAATGGCGTAAACCCAGGAGGCGGAGCTTGCAGTGAGCTGAGATCCGGCCACTGCACTCCAGCCTGGGCGACAGAGCGAGACTCCGTCTCAAAAAAAAAAAAAAAAAAAAGATGCTATGTATGAGGTAAAAAAAATTACATTTTGGTCCTATTCCTGCCTTCATAAGGCAACTAGTATGAGGCTTATGTTAAATCAGTATTTTACAGATCAATGCATTCAAAGGCTCTAGTTAATAAGAAAATTATTTTTTTTCTACGCATTTTTTGTTACTCTGTTCTCATATGGCAAAAAATATATTTGCTAAGGACCTCTTGTGTGATGTCAGCACTTTAATAGAAATGGTGGTTTTGATGATGTTCATCAGGATATCTTTTAAAAAGTTTTTATGGTCATTTCCTTTAAAACTTGCACCTTGTAAACAAACAGTATTGTTTTCCCTGCAAAATAACAAAGTTACAGGGGAAATAAATAGCTGGAGCAGGTAGCCTTTAGGAAATGCTGATGGAGCATTATTTCTTGGAGAAGCAGAGTCATTGAGGAATATGTTATCTTGAAGACTAGGAAACCTCAATTATGTTAACTGAATGCTTGATCTAGGGGAGTCCTTATTGTGCTAACAATGGCTTCTTGGAGTGTCTTCTTACTAAAAGGATAGACTATCAAAATAAGAGAAAAATACAGAATGGGCAGCTAAGGTCCAAAGGGGTGTTTGGTGAACATTCATTTAATTATTTGTTTATAAATATGTATCTATTAACTAATTGTGCCATTTTAAGGAGCATAGGGAGGGTAGAATTTTAAGTGGAGTGGTGATGAGATCTGCTTTGCATTTCATAAGCATCAGTTTGTTACCAGCGTGGATTGGAGAGACAGCCAGGGGGACTCGTTTAGCATTCTTTTTAAACCATATAATAAATGTCAAAGGTAAGAAAGTCACAGAAAATATATTGGATTAAATACATGAATGAACCACAAAAAGTGAATCATGATTACTAGGTATCCCACCCTCTGAAAACATTTGAGTAACCACTGCCCCATGATCATAATATTTTAAATGTATAATAATTTACAGATTAACTTAGCCCTTCTCTGATTTTAGTTGAGAAAACCTAAGGCTCAGATTTGACTCAGGGACCCCTGTTATAAATTTTTCTGTAATCATCATGATCACAATCTCTATCACTTATTGAGCAATTATTACATGCCAGACACCATACTGAGTGATTTACATGCATTGTATCTCACTGAATGTTCAAAAAACTCTGGAGTTATTACTATTTTTTATCTAACTTAGATATGGAAATTGCTCTAGAGAAATTAATCTGCCAAACATTTCCTATCTAGTAAGTCACAAAGTCAAGATGTAACTCCATACAAAGTGTCTACCATGGTATTAGTGGTATTAGTTTCCTGTTGCTGCTGTAACAGATAATCACAAACTTAGTGGTTTAAAACACAGAAATTATTTATCTTATGGTTCTGTACATAAGAAGTTCAAAATGAGTCTGACAGGTTAAAATCCAGGTGTCATTAGGGCTGATTTCTCCTGGAGACTCTGAGTGGGGAATCTTGTTTAATGACCTTTTGCAGCTTCTAGATGCCACCGGCATTCCTTGCTTTGTGGCTCCTTCCTTCTTCTTCAAAGTGTGGCATCACCCAATCTCTGTCTATTTCTCTTTTACATCTACTTCTATCATCACATCTCCTTCCCTGATTCTGACTGTGGCCTCCTTGCCTGTCTCTTATAAGGATCATTGTGATGAGATTGGGTCCACCTCGATAATCCCAGATCCTGATATCTTGCTATCTTAAGATCGTTAGTTTAATCACATCTAAAATTTTGGGAGGCTGGGGCGGGTGGATTACTTGAGGTTAGGAGTTCAAGACCAGCCTGGACAATATGGTGAAACCCTGTCTCTAATAAAAATACAAAAATTAGCCAGGTGCAGTGATGCACACCTGTAATCCTGGACACTCGGAGGCTGAGGCAGTAGAATCACTTGAACCCAGGAGGTAGAGGTTGCAGTGAGCCGAGATCCTGCCACTGCACTCCAGCCTGGGTGACAGAACAAGACTCCATCTCAAACAAACAAAGAAACAAAAATCACATCTACAAATTTCAGGGATTAGGTTGTGGACATCTTTGAGGGTGCTACTATGGTCTCTACTAAAACCTCTATGTTGAATAAAGTAAATTTCTTAGAACATAAATCTCAATTTCTCTTTTATTTTGTGAGTTATGTACTTTTACATTGATTTGCTGCATCTACTCTAATAAATAAGGCCTTGTTTTATAGTAATGCTAAGTCAGGAGTTCGCAAATTTTTTTTGGTAAATGGCCAGATAGTAAATATTTTCAGCTCTATGGGCCATGTGGTCTCAAGGACAGTTATTTCACTCTGTCATTGCAGTGTGAGAGCAGCCAGAGACAATATATATACAAATGAAGCATGGCTGTGTGCCAATAAAACTTTATTCACAAAAACAGGCAGCGGCTCAGATTTGACCCAAGGGCCCCAGCTATAAATTTGTCTGTGGAAACCTGCTATCAATGATCAAATATCTTCACAAGTTTCATGATATAAGAGTTTTTTTGTTTGTTCTTTGTCAAATCCCCATACCTAGAACAGAGTTTGGTACATACCAGCTGCTTAATAAATACTTGTTGAGTGACCTAGGAAACTGAAACATGCTAAAGCTTAAAAGAGAAAATCGCCGAGTGCAGCGGCTCACGCCTGTAATCCCAGCACTTTGGGAGGCCGAGGCGGGCGGATCACGAGGTCAGGAGATTGAGACCATCCTGGCTAACACAGTGAAACCCCGTCTCTACTAAAAATACAAAAAAAAAAACTTAGCCGGGCGTGGTGGTGGAAGCCTGTAGTCCCAGCTACTTGGGAGGCTGAGGCAGGAGAATGGCTTGAACCCGGGAAGTGGAGCTTGCCGTGAGCCGAGATTGCACCACTGCACTTTAGCCTGGGCGACAGAGCGAGACTCCGTCTCAAAAAAAAAAAAAAAAAAAAAAAAAAAAAGAGAAAATCAGTGATGGTTGATTTGCAAGAATACGTGCCTTTGGCCAAGGATGTGAGAATTTTCTTTAAGAGGGAGAATTCAAGAATTTTTTATGAGCAGTGGATCTGGGCTTTAAAAATGACATTTCATAATATAAGCACAATTTGAAAGACAATAATGATTGAGTCTTTGTAATTCCTAATTACAGAATGTGAGCATCACTAAGAATAAGTTGTTAGTTTGGTAGATGCTTTTGAAAGTTTGGACAAATTACTTCCTCCCAACAGGGAGATGTAAATGGCATCACACTTGAGTCAATATGGACTTGGCTACCCTCTAGTTTTATACATGTTTCTATCAAGTTCTGACAGTTTGTGGATCTCTCGTGACATTGATTCCTAATGGTTAATTTTATATGTCAACTTGAATGGACCACAGAATGACTGGATATTTTGTCAAATATTATTCTGGGTGCTTCTGTGAAGATGTTTTAGAATGAGATTAACATTTAATTTGGTAGACTGAGTAAAGCAGATTGCCCTCCATTATGTGGGTAGGCCTCATGCAATCAGATGAAGATCTTGCTAGAACAAAAGGTTGACCCTCCCTGAGAAAGGGAGGATTCTGCCTGACAATCTTTGAACGGGGATATCAGGTCCTCCTGGTTTTACAGCAGCCTGCTAACTTTCAGATGCACACTAGGACACCTGCTCTGCACATTCTGGACTCACCAGTTTCTATAATCATGGAAGCCAATTCCATGTCATAAATGGATGCTACTGGGGCCAGGCATGGTGGCTTATACCTGTACTCCCAGCACTTTGGGAGGCAGAGATGGGAGAATCTCTTGAGGCCAGGAATTTGGGACCATCCTGGTCAACACAGTGAGACTCTATCTCAAAAAAAAAAAAAAAAAATCTATTGGTTTTGTTTCTCTGGATCTTGACTAATAGAGCCAGACTTTTTCGTAAACAATGATGAGAAAATTTTATCTCAACAATTCTTTCCTATTTTTTTAGTTTTGTTTTTTGCTCATCTCCAACCAAAAGTAAACTATTTAAAAACCTATGTTCTAAATACATATTTTGATGAAAGCATAGTAAGTTACTTCACAAACTGGTCATTTTACGACACACACATACACATACCCTAAATAGCCCCAACATAATACTTCTATTCCCTTCCTCCTTCTTCCTAAAGGGGAAGAAGGCTTCACACACAGCAAAGGACATTTAATGAAGAGGGACATGAAAAAAAAATTTCACTTTATTACTAGTGTAAGTGAATTATAATACAGTTTATATTTATAACTTTCTCAGATTTTGCCTTCTTAGGTCTAGGTCACATGTACTGGGAAAAAATATGAGTCTTAGGTTATTCTATTGTTTATTGTGAAATAGTTTGATGGTATTATTGTGTAATCTGTAGTGTGACATACTGTTACAGTAACTACGTTATTAAAACTCCATCAAATCAAGGTTGTATTTCAGAATACTGGCTTTACCAGATGGCCTATTAATGTAGTTTAGAAGTGGACTAATTAAATTATATTCTTCAAATAACACTAATGAAATAGATATTTACACTGGGCTTGTCCAACAGAGTCTGCCATGATCAGTTTCCAGGGAAAAGAAAGATCTAATCAAATATGTATATTTTTCAAAGTGTACATGTTAATTTGAAAGTTGAGCAAGTTGCAGAAGTATTTCAGAATCAATGACTAAAAAGAGAGGACAGAAAGCATGGTCCTTGGCAAAATAGAGTTGGGAATAATTAATCATTTTAAAGTAAATGTTTCTCTACCTGAATCTCTGCCAAGAACCTTGACAGAGTGCAGACTCCCAGAAGATCCAAACCTGCTGATGACAACAATGTTTGTTATACAGTGTGCAATATTACAATAGGTCCTTTCAATGCCTGAGATCTTGCAAAGATGCCTGTATCTAGGATTTCTGATAAAGCTTACAACTGCTATGAACGATATTTAAATTTTAATATATGAGGTTTCATGCCATTACATGCACCAGTTCCATTCTTCACGCCACATTGGAAGGCTCAGTTTAAATCAACGGGGGCCAATTCTGGAAGTCTTTTCACCAGTGATGACGTGGCTTCCTTTCCAGAACCTCTAGTGTATTCTCATATAGGCTGACTTATAGAGGAAGCCAAAAATTATTGGAGGCTCAGATAATTTTTGAACCACACCTTGCTTTTTTAATCAGCAGAACTTGATAGAAGTAAATGCCGTGAACTACTTCATGCTCATATTGCTTCATTTATAATGTGGCTGTCACATAAAATTATGCACCCACACTTTACCAGGAAGAATCTTTGCCTGCTCCTTCATCCATCAGGAGAAAGCCACTCCAAATAGAAATTTCTTGGCTGCTTTACAAGTCACTACCTATTTTGATCAAGAAAGTAGATGACAAAGCCTTTCAAGTAATGAAGTTTTCCATAAAAAGCCATTTGAACTTGAAGTGTTATAGGATTAAGCTTTTTAATATGCAGTCTTTTAGAGGTCAAACATTTAGATAGCAGAATTTTTTTTTTTTTTTAATGGAGAATAAATAGAAAGGAATGTGTTCATTACATAATTACAGGGCTTGCAAAGTGCTGGCATTTCTGCTGGAGAATCAATTTCTTATGCTCCTACTTCAATCACAAAAGAGAACAAATAAATAAACATCATGTATTTTTCTTTCTTTATATGTCTGTACCTTACTTTTTATGTATACTCAGCCAGAAATAAGCCTGGCTCCTAGAAAAAGTGAAGCTCTGTTAGTCCAGATATCTATCTATAATACTATATGGATATACTCTTTAGCTTGGGATGCTACAGAGTCCAAAAGGATTAGTTTAAAAAAAAAATAACTGAATTCAAACTATAGTAAAAGAAAAACATGTAATTTACTTTAAAATTAACTAAAGTTGAATTGTATAACAAAATCAAACTTATGCATGGTATGAAGTGAAGTTGTAATATTGAAGGCCAAGTCTACTATCAATAGGAAATTGGTAAAACTTTTAGAGTTATGAGACTTAAAATGATTTCTGAAAGAACCAGCTTAATGTCTCTAATGTCTCTGATTATCAGCAGTATTTTGATAGTATACTCTTTGTTCTGTCTTGTTCTAATACCATTGCAAATTAGGTTGAGTTAATGTTTCTTTGAATAAGGGCCTTTATTTGGGAGGTACCCTTGGTCCTTTATTTACAATTGTTACAATTTCTCTTCAAAGACAGTTGATTATTTTTAATTTAGCTGTACTTTGTTTCCCTAGATAGTACACTGCAAAGTTTTTGTCAGTACACACTTATCATAGCATCACTATTTCTGAGACATTAGATTGGTTAATGAATTTAATATCTGGCCAGGTTTGTTTTCTCAGTGTCCTGTTCCACTCTCAATCAGGCGTAGATTCAAACTCAGTTTAAGCAATTTGTTTAGAAAATGTTCCATTTTTGTTCGGTTTCTAAGGACTTAGTAGTTTGGGTTATTCAGACCAGTCCTCCCATTAAAACCAATAACAGATGCTAGATAAAATATTTTTAAAGTACTTTTCAAAAGCCACCAAGTAGTTGACAAGGTAGTAAGGAATTAGGAAACCAAAATCTAAGGAAAACCTGGAACACAAATGGTAAGGGAGAACTAGTGCTATTTTTGCCCTGAAAGTGACTGTCAATCAAGGACAATGACACTTCAGTTTTGATGGCTTAAACATGAGGGTAATTGAAGTTAAAACCCAGGGCTTACCATTAAACCGAGAGAATAAATCTGATTAGAGATTTTTCCTTCATAAAGTTAGGACTTCAGAAAGCAACACCATCAGAGTAAGGGTAAATGAGAAGTAGATCTGCCTTTTCTCCCCCCTGTCCACCAAAAATCAGGGAAAGTAGAGTCGTATAGAACAGAGAGAAAAAATCTCAAAGAAATTTGTAATCACAGCCAGTTTGAATAAGAGTTGTAGCATAAATTAGTATCACCTGGTAGTTGCAAAACAAAACAAAACAAAAAAACCTAGGTTGTGAATAAATGTCAAAGTAATTTCAGAATGGTAGTGCCCTGAGATGCCTCCAAGAAGCCAATGCAAATCTCTAGAAAAAGGCTCTTTAATTTTAATCTTCAAAATACCCATATAGATATTTTTAAGACTATGAGAAATACACAGTTAAAAATAACTAATCACATGAAGATTCAGGCATTCTAAGCCAGAATGATCAGAAACAATAGACAATGGAAACATGCACACAGATGATAGATATTAGACTTTTAAGTGACGACTATAACATCTACTTATTGTATTTGAAAAAATAAGAAGATAGATTTGAAAATATCTGTAGTCTTAAGAAAAGTGTAAAAATGACCAACTTAAAAAAATCATAGAAAATGCCTAGAAATAAAAAATGCCACTAATAAAATCACAAGCTCAATAGAAAATTTTAAAAGAAGATCAGACATAGCTGAAGAGAAAAGAGAAGCTGAAAGATTAGTCAGAAGAAATTATCTAGAAGTTGGCATAGAGGAATTCAAAGATGGAAAAATATATGTAGGACAGATTAAGAGTGAAGAAAGATTAAGTGATAAGTTCTGTGGTATATATGATTGGTGTTCCAGAAGGAGAAGGTAAACTGAATACAGAAGAGGCGAGACATGGAAAGATAATGAATAAAATATGTGACTTTCTGAATTGATGAAAGATACAGATTTAAGATTCCCAATGAATCCCAAAGAATATTAGAAAGAATAATTACTCCAACCCAAGAAACATTAAAATGAAATCGTAGTACCAAAGACAAAATGAGCAATCAAAAATCAACCAGAGCAAAAAATACAGATTGCATTCAAAGAGTGGTATGTGGATTAATATTTAACTTCTTTATAGAATATGTAGAAGTCAGAGACAGTAGAATAATATATTCAATATGATAAACTAATTGCTAACTCACTGAAAATATATTTCAATAATGTGAGCAAAGTACAGAAATTTTTATAAAAACAAAAGCTAAGCAAGTGCAATTCTTGAGACATTGTAGGTGCTTAGGAAATAATTTTTCCATATTAAGAGTAACTGTGGCCCAGAAAACAATCATACAGTTATCCTTGCCTCAGATCCCAATGGCTTTGGACAATGTTATATCAGACTCTGTAATGCAGGTAGCCTAGTTTTACTTGCTTCCCCTGTCAGGTATGCAGTATTTAGCATTATTGACTACAGCTTTTATCATTACCACCCGTCAATCCCACACCATCAGCACCAACTCCTTCAATTATCAGATAATTGCTAAGTAGCTTGCACAAAAATAACTAGAGAACAAATAATACACTTTAATTTTTGTAACAGAGAACGATTATCTTTCAACAATATATTCAGAAGCACATATTTGGTGTGCATTATCATTAATGTAGAAACATTTTAAAATGTTACCATGATTTGGCCTACATATTCAATTAAGACATTAATTGTGTGTGTGTGTGTGTGTGTGTGTGCATGTATAATATTCTGTAATATATTTGAGGATACAGGGAGGGATATTTATATAGTGCTTTATATCATATAAAGTGCTTCATATTTTATGTATCTATACCAAAATCTTTAAGATTGCCATAACGATTATTGAAGGTTCTGTTTTTAGATAAGTAAATAGATATTCAGAGAGATTATGTGACTTGCCTGAGGTCACACAGCCACAGAGTGAAGTGTTCAGAATAAGGTGGCTGGACAGTGCCTGATTCCAAGGACGGTTAAGAAAAAAAACAATTGTAGTCAGAAGATCACATTCAGTTTTAGAACTCTTTGCGTGCCAAGCCTTGTGGTTACTGGAGATAGAGACAAACAAAGGTGAACACTTTCATTAAGTTGTTCCTAGTTTTACAGGGTCCTTGAGGCCAGTCAGCAATGGAAAAATCACAGTGGAGCTCTGAGAGCCATTCCAAGAGGGAGTGAAAATAAGTTGCTACACACCTATTAGAATGGCTAAAATCCAAGACATTTACAGTATCAAATGCTGATAAGGATGTAGAGCAACAGAAGCTCTCATTTGTTGCTAGTAATACAACCACTTTGGAAGATAGTTTGGAAGTTTCTTACAAAGATAAACAGCCTTACATACTATCTAACAATTGTGCTTCTAGGTATATGCTCAAATGAGTGAAAACTTGTGTCAACACAAAAACCTGCAATCGAATATTTATAGCGACTTTATTCGTAATTGACCAAAATTGGAAGCAACCCAAGACAGGTGGATAAGCAAACCATGGCACATCCACATGATAGAATATGTATTTAGCAATAAAAGGAAATAAGATATCAAGTCACAAAAAGGCAATAGTGTCTTAAATGTACATTGCCAAATGGAAAAGTTAGTCTGAAAAGGCTGCATATTGTATGATTCCAATGAAATGACCTTCTGGAAAAGGCGAACCTATAGAGACAGTGAAAAATCGTTGGTTATTGGTTGAGGTGGCTGTGGTGGAGTATGATTAAGTGTAACACAAGAGGATTTTAGGGCAGTGAAAATATTTTGTATGATACTGTAATGATGGATATATGATAGTATATATTTGTCAAAATCGATAATTTTTTTTTTTTTTTTTGAGACGGAGTCTCGCTCTGTCGCCCAGGCTGGAGTGCAGTGGCCGGATCTCAGCTCACTGCAAGCTCCGTCTCCCGGGTTCACGCCATTCTCCTGCCTCAGCCTCCGGAGTAGCTGGGACTACAGGCGCCCGCCACCTCGCCCGGCTAGTTTTTTATTTTTTTAGTAGAGACGGGGTTTCACCGTGTTAGCCAGGATGGTCTCGATCTCCTGACCTCGTGATCCACCCGTCTCGGCCTCCCAAAAGTGCTGGGATTACAGGCTTGAGCCACCGCGCCCGGCCGAAAATCGATAAAATTGTACAACAGTAAGAGTGAACCCTAATGTAAATGATGGACTTTAGTTAATAATATCGCATCAATATTGGTTTATCAATTGTAACAAATGTATTTAGAAACTTTCTGTACTTTCTGTTCAATTTTTCTGGAAACTTAAAACTGCTCTAAAAGATAAAAAGTCTATTAAAAAATTTCTTTTTCTTGAAACAGAGTACTGCCCTGTCGCCCATGTTGGAGTGCAGTGGCACAATCTCAGCTCAGTGCAACCTCCACCTCCTGGGTTCAAGAGAATCTCCTGTCGTCTCAGCCTCCCGAACAGCTGGGATTACAGGTGCTCGCCACCACGCCCAGCTAATTTTCGTATTTTTAGTAGAGACGGGGTTTTATCATGTTGTCCAGGATGGTCTTGAACTCCTGACCTCGTGATCCACCTGCCTCAGCCTTCCAAAGTGCTGGGATTACAGGCGTGAGCCACCGTGCCCGGTATTAAAATTTTTTAAACAAGAAGGTCAAAGGCAAGTTGAAGAGGCAAACAGGAAAGAGAGGTCTGGGTTAGAATTGACGGTGGGAGTTCCATTATTGGCGCTATTATAGATATATTGGCACACCTCTTTTGCCACACCAGAGTTCTTCACGAAAATCCCATATATAAGAGCATTTGCTCTCAACATTTTAAGAATACTGGCAAATCTCTCATATTAAGGCATACAGGTCAGAACTGAAATTTAATAATCTGACTTCAAATCCAAGATCTGTTCCTCTATTGCAAGTTACTGATTCAATCACCACACATTACAAGGTCAATGCAGAAAAGGTGGAATGCTCTGGAAAAAGCAGTACAAACTTTATTCTAGAGGAGAAGCTCAAAAAATAGATATGGTGTTGAGAATGAACTATGTTTTACTTGTCTTGTCCATGGCTCCCATTTTCTTTAAAAAATATTCTTCAAAAAAAATTCAAACTGCTGACAGTCAGACTCTTTGCTCCTTGAGGATAAAAACTTCAAGGAGAAATAACAGGGAAACGGGAGGTACTCTGGAATGTAGTTTTTCTAGCTGTTAAGTAGATCAGTGTTTTGAATAAGTTCCAGTAGATGGCGTAAGAGAGTAGGAAGCAGCATCCTTGCATGGTGCAGTTTGAAATAAAACAGCCGTATTTTCAACAGCTCTGAGTCTGTGTGATTTCTGGCAAGACATTTAGCAGAGGAGGAGAGCAGACAGTTTTACAGCCTCTGTCACTCTTCTTGGCAAAGCCAGAAGACCCTCTGGTCTATTGGACTTGAGGATTCCTTTCCTCTAGAAATATTTGATGGCCGCCAAGTCATTGCATATTCCAAGACCCTTGAAAAGGACTCTTCTGCGTCACTCAGAGAGTCGCGTGTGCCTGAGGGCGTTTCCAGATCCATGACTGATGGCAGGCAGCTAGAATAAAATCTGTAGAGCCCTGCTGCTTTTGCCAGATGAAGCTACTAGAGCATTTTGATTTTTTTTAAAGGCTACCGAAACAAACAAACAGAAACTATGACTCACAGCTAGACAGTGAAACAATATTTTTATTCATAGCTCTAAGTGCAACTTTTACAAATAGCACATCTTAGAATTTATTTCGTTTCTTTTCAATTAACCACTTTCTGGAATTAGAACATAAGGGAGAGTTGTGTAATCAGAATTTAAGAAAATGTTCAAATGAATATATTACAAATTCAGGCTGGTTACCTATATAGTGATGGAATTACAATGAACTGGAAAGCTGTGCTCTCCCCAGATCCATCAAATTATCAAGGATAACTCAGCAGCCTCCTTGAAATTTCTGACTACTTATCACTTTCTCTGGAAGCCAAGAACCATGGAACTATAAAAAAAGTGTGTGTATGTGTATATATACATACACTTTATGAGGTTTCAAGAAAGATAACTCTAACTTCTTATTTAGTAAGTTTGTAACATGTTACACTATCCGCCAAGCTATACTTTTTGTTTAAGACATCTTCTTCTTCTTTTCTTCTTTTTACTGTAGCTCCCATCTTATATGGTCAACTTCTGATTAGTAACATGGAGTTTTGGTTTCTGTATATAAGCAGTTAATAAAGTTATCACTCTGATGTCACTCAATCAATAATATGAGGAAACTAAACATATGAATGGATAGGTTAATAAGTATTTAGTGCCTATTACACCTGGAATGGGGGAATATAAATATGAAAAAAAGAAAGAAACAAGGCCCCTTTCCTCTAGAGGGTCACAATCTCTAATACTATATGACCCATGGTTTACAATAGGACAATCGTATCATGGGAGCACAGAGGAAATGCTTATTTGTGCTTGAGGATATGAGGAAAGGTATTTCACAGGAGATAAAACTGGAGCCGAGTATTAAAGAATTAGAAGGAATTCATCAGGTGGGAAAAGGAATGGATGATATTAATGACCATGAGAATGACACAAACAAAATGTCCATTATATATGATTTATAAAAGACAAATGATTTAGAATGGTTGGAGCGCTAGCTAAATGTGGCAGAAAGAGGGAACTAAGTTTTAAAAACACAGAAGTGGTAAAACTATGAAAGGCTTTAATATAAATGCTTGAGAATCTATGGCTTCATTTAGCGTTGTCCAATAGGACTTTCTGAGACGACTGAAATATTCTGTAATCTGCACTGTGTACTATGGTAGCCACTAACCACATGTGGTTATTGTACAGTTGAAATGTGGCTAGTAAGATGGAGGCAATTAATTATTTTTTGGCTTAGTTTAAATTTAGCTTTAAATAGCCACATGTAACTAATAGCTACTGTATTGGGAAACCCTGTTTGAATAATGGAAATTACTGGAAGATTATTAACAGTGGGATGGAATGATTGTTTAGTATCAGTGCAAAAATAACACAGTTTGTGTTGATTCCATTGGAATGTATGGTGCATTTCACGTTGAAGGTATTTAAATATCACAACCTATTAACTTGGAGTTGTGTTCAGTTGTGTAAGCAAAGCAATTAATTGTAACTGACCAAGACCTAGGCTAAGAATAATTTTTCAGTCTACTCAGCACAAGCAGATATAGAATAAGTAATCAAGTATATTTAGCTTAAGTCTCCAGCTTATACATAAGAAGGTTAGGCACCAATATTTGCCATTAAAAGAAGTATTATTGGAGAGGAATAATTTCCTCCAAGTTAAGAAATTCCTGTAAAAGAGAAACTCTTTCCAGTAAGTATACAGATATACCTAAATCATTTTGAGACCACTGGCTTATTGAATTCATAGTGTTTGTGTCTGGGTGATGAAAGAGACAAAGACTGATTAGCACATAAACTCTGAAATCTCAGAGAAATAAGCCTGTGGCAATACTCAAGGCTGGCTTGCTCTTCTCTTCTCTCAGTAGATTTCAATGGAATTAAGACTCCCTTTCTTCTCTGTGACATGGCTAGCCGCTTATTTCAGTAGCAGGTATAGCTAGCAGCACATTACTTTGGGGAAGACAGGAAGTGCTTAAAATCAGCACTATCAGCTGAGATAAAATGAGAAGGTATGTAGAAAAAAGACTAATAAGCAGTTAAAAAAATTACCTTGAAATGAAGCATTGTGAAATCCATTTTGAATTATGTATTTTCTCCTATGCATGTTGTATTAAATTTCAATTTTTTCATAACAAATTATTACAAATTTAGCTCCTTAAACAATGCAATTATCTTGCAGTTTCTGTAAGTTGGAGGTTCAGGCACCACGAAGCTGAATTCTCTGCTCACTGTCTTATTAAGTCAAAATCAAGATGTCTGCCAACTTGCACTCTCTTTGGAGCTCAGATTCTCTTCTAAGCTTATTCAGATTGGTGGCATATTTCAGTTCCTTGTGGCTGTAAGATTGAGGCTGTCAGCTCCTAGGGGGACCTAGAATTTCCTGCCATGCGGCCCACTCTATAACAGGTGGTTTGCTTCTTCAAGGACAACAGAACAGGAGAGTGTCTGCTAGTGCTTTGTGTATTTTTCTTCGAAGTGGCTGTATTAGTCAGGGCTATCTAGAGGGACAGAACTAATAGGGTAGATGTATATATGAAGTGGAGTTAATTAAGGAGTATTGACTCACACAATCACAAGCGAAGTCCCAAAATAGGCCGTCTGCAAGCTGAGGAGCAAGAAAGCCAGTCCAAGGCCTAAAACCTCGAAAGCAAGGAAGCCGACAGTGGAGCCTTGGGCAAATCACTGGCATAAGTCCAAGAGTCCAAAAGCTGAAGAACGTGAGTCTGATGTTTGAGGGCAGAAAGCATCCAGCATAGGGGAAAGATGAAGGCCAGAAGACTCAGCAAGTCTGTTCTTCCATCTTCTCCTGCCTGCTTTATTGTAGCCGAGCTGGCAGCTGATTAGAGGGTGCCCACCCAGATTGAGGGTGGTTCTGCCTCTCCCAGTCCAGTGACTCAAATGTTAATCTCCTTTGGCAACACCCTCACAGACACACCCAGGAACAATACTTTGCATCTTTCAGTCCAACCAAGTTCGCACTCAATATTAACCATCGCAGTGGTAATCTGATTAAGAGTGTCACATAGAATAATCTTCCTTTTGATTAATCAAGAGTCAACTGATTCAAAAATTTAATTACATATTCAGTCTTATGATGCAACATAGTCATGGTAAGGATATCCCATTATATCCACAAATCTGGCTAAGACTTAATAGGAGATTATTATACCAGGAAATGTGCCCCCAAAGACAAGAATCTGGAAGCCATTTTGAAATTCTGTCTACTACACATGGCCATGGCTATCACTACAGCTGCTTACATGTTTGTCTCATTAAAAACAGTGACAATATTGTAGTAATCTTACCTTTCACAGTGATTCCATAAGAGGGTTTTATAGAAGGAAGTCTCTCCCTCTTTCTGCTCTCTCCCTGCTTAATAAATAGGATTTGGTTTTATCTTGTTTTAGCTTATATAAAATTTTATTACATATGTAAGTATGTAATAGATTGTATAATCATATATTTATCAATGCAGCCAAATGTAGCAGGACAAGCTGCAGACAAAATTCCTCAGACACTGAGTTAAAGAAGGAAGGGCTTTTTTCAGTGGGAACATCGGCAAGACTCACATCTCAAAAACTGAACTCCCCTAGTGAGCAATTCCTGTCCCTTTTAAGGGCTCACAACTCTAAGGGAGTCCGCATCGGAGGGTCGTGATCGATTGAGCGAGCAGGGGGTATCTGACTGGGGGCTGCATGCACTGGTAATTAGAATGGAACAGAACGGGACAGGGATTTTCACAGTGCTTTTCTATACAATGTCTGCAGTCTATAGATAATCTAACCTATTAGGTCAGGGGTCGATCTTTAACTGCCAGGCCCAGGACTGTCTGCCTGTGGATTTCATTTCTGCCTTTCTTCTTTCTTACTTCTTCTTTCTTCGGAGGTAGAAATTGAGCATAAGACAATATGAGGGGTGGCCTCCTCCCTTAAAAGTGAGTAAAGATAAATTTGTTATGAAAATAAAATAGAGAGAAATGCATTTTGAAGTTAATTGGGAGTTTCTGATGTATTAAGGATATAATGTGCTGTGATGAGGCTGATAGTTTTAGGGGTGGAGGAAGAAACGAACTATTGATGTAAGGGAAAAAAAGGAGAATGAAAATTATTATAAAATAGAGATGAATAACCTCAAAGATAATGCATTTTATAGCTGGTTTTGGATGCTCTTGCAAAATAGTAAGTTTCACAACCTCTATCTGAGACTTTTGTTTTACCTCTCTGCTGATTTGTAGTAAAAAATGAACACTTGCTTTGTGAAAAAAATGTAGATGATGTTTGTCATTCAATGGATTTTTTTTTTAAGTATCTAATACATGTCTAAGTAAAAGAATGTGTTAACCAGAAATATGTGGAAGATGCTAAATTGTAAAATAAAATATGTGTGTGTGTGTTTTAGAAGTTTTGAAAAATGATAAACAATATTCATTTATAAGAAAGCTAGTCTCCTTAGCTTAAAGCACCAGTATTGGCCTCCCCTGTGGTAGTTGCCTTGCAAAACACTGTTGATTTTTCTCAGGACTTAATAAGCATGAGTGCTTCCAGACATTTAACTAGATTCAAGTTGAAGACTCAGCTCTAAATGATGAGATAAGAAGTGTGACTTTCCAGGAGCTTCACTGAACTATGCACCAAAAAAAAAAAAAAAAAAAATCCACATTTAAAATATAAATATTTATATAAAAACCTGGTGAAAATGTATGGGAATAGATATTAAGGGTATAGGATAACCGGGAAAACATAAAGTTTATTGCAGCCAAATTTATTGGTATGAGCTGTCTTAGGGTTCTACAGAGGAAAGAAACAATAGATTTTATGTATATATAATTCAATCCTCTGTTGCACATTATACATACATACATACATACACACACACACATACATATGTATATAGGGAGAAAGAGATTTTCAAGATTTATTATAAAAAACTGGCTCACACGTCTGTGGAATCTGAGAAGTCCCAAGATCTGCAATTGGCAAGCTGGACACACAGGGGACACAGATGGTATGAGTTCCAGCCCAAGTCTAAAGGCTTGAGAACAAGAAGAGGTGATGTTTAAATTACAGTTCCAGGTCAGAAAAAGAGCAATATTGCAGGTCAAGCAGTCAGAAGGCACTCCCTCTTATTCAGCATCCCTCTTATTCAGCCTTTTTGTTCTACACAGGTCTTCTATTAACAGGATAAGGCCCACCACATTAGACAATCCACTTTACTTAGTTTACCTATTCAAATGTTAATGTCATCCAGAAACACTATCACAGACACACACAAAATAATGTTTGGCCAAATGTCTGGACACCCTACGGCTCGGTCAACTTGCCATATAAAATTAACCATCACAAACCAACCTCTTGTCAACTTAGTATTGATACACATCTCTTTAAAACATACTTAATCTCCAAATAAAGACAATAACGAGGCATAATTTTGCAAAACATGGTGCAACCATCCTGCATACGACCAAAAACACATTCTAACTTCCCCCAGAAGAAGTAGTAAAGTCTTTGAGTGACGTTTAATATTCGATATTCCATAAGTTAACTACTATGATGTAAAATTAACAATACTTAAACACTGTGATGTGAAATCTTCTTATCTTACATGATAAGGGAATTAACAAAAAATAAAGGAAGGGAAGAAAACAAAGATATTTGCTTAATACATACACACAAACCCACTGCCCCCACCCCTCCCACACAAATGTATTCATAAAAAATAAGAAGGAAATATCATGACAATTACGGTACTTGTTTTTGTAACTGGTGACATGGTTGCAGGTGGTATTTATAACAACCTTTTCTCACTACCCATTTTGGATCTCCTTTACTTTCAGCAAGTACCTCAGTTCATCTTGGCTCTTTACCAGATGGGGTGATCCAAACCTTCAGTCCTGAAGGGTCTGGGCCAGTAGAAATCCTTTCTGGATTGGCTTGTTTTGGTTTTCAATTGACCTTAATCACAGGGCATGGTAATGCTGAGATTCCCTAAGGGATCTTCTGTATTCCAGACATACTCTTCCTTCACTTCATTGTGGATCAGTTGTACAATTTTCTCTTGGTAGTCAGGATAACCACCCTAGCCAGCACAGTCATCTCCTTTATTTGCCTATTGATTCAGAGGTATGAGAAGCCCAAATGTGTTGGGTGGCAGTTTAAACTTCCAGTTGAGTGGATAATTGTTGTGTCTTTTGGTAAAAGCATTCCTTCCTTTGGAACTAAAACTTCTATTCCAGCAGAGGATGAGGTCATGGAAACAGTATCCCGAAATTTTACTAGTGGGTCACTGGGGGTAATAGTATGTGGTGCCATTCCCATTTTCATCCCTTAATTTCTGGACCTGTGAATCCTGGCCATGGAGAAAGAACACCATATATTTGACACCGATTCAGATATACACAGCCTTCTGAACAACATTGCTTCAGAGCTGCAAGGTTTTTCCACTTAGTGATGCTATAAGTGAGTCTTCAAATGTCCATTTGTTCAGCCATCAGTTCAGAATATGAACTGCTCTGTCAAGCCATCAGTTCAGAATATGGGAGCATTTAAGACCAGTGAATTACATGAGTAGGTGTACATGAGTGAGGCTTATTGCCTCTCTTAATTTTCTGTGAATTAATTTCCTCGATAAGAAGCAATACCGTGTGGAATATCATGACAGTGTATAAGGCATTCCATAAGTCTGTAGTAGGTAGTCTTGGGAGAAGCATTGGTGCTGCAAAGGCAAATCTGTATCCAGAGTAAGTCTCTGTTCCCATAAGACCAAAGGTACTGTCCCTTCCATAATGTGTCAAATTGAAAGAGGCTCTCTTAACAGCTGTCCTTTGCTGGCATTTTGAGGACAAATTTGGCTTCAGCCAACATGACTACTTGCTTTCATTGTATTTTGTCATTTCTCTCTAATCTAGACTTAATTTCTGGCACTGTTTCACTTGGACTGCTTCTTTGTATTCCTGATCCTGAAAACACCCTGCCCAGCCTAAAAATGTCACCTCTTTAAAGATATTTTAATTTATCACTTCAAGTTGAACTGCTTCCTTTATTCTCCGAGTCTATAGAGCAGTGGTGGCAAGTATGTTTCTGTTACAAACATCACTAATCATCATAGTGTTCTTCTCTCAAGCTGGGTTGGGACCTCAGAGTCTTCAATAATATAGCACCCCATGCATTCACTACAATTTCATCCGTTAGCATTCAATATGAAGATTAATTGTGAGCCTGCCATATTTCTCAGATGTGGATTATATTATAGTTAGTAACATGTATGCCTTGTTCTTCCAACTAAACCATAAGCTCCTTGATGACAAGAAATAAATCACTTTATTTTTGTATTTGTCTTAATAAACAACACAATGGCTTGAATGTAATAAGTATAAATGTTATATAGCTATCTCCCATGTATTGAAAATAATGTTCTTCAATATCATGATCTGAACAGAAATGCTGTCAAGAATCTATTTCCCATTATTTTAAATGGGGAAAAAAATATAATGAGTACTTGTCAACTCCAAGCTCTCAGTTTCCTCAAACACAGTGAATATTTAAAATATTTCTTCCAGATCACCAAATATAATTTATTTGCTTGATAAAAATATAATTTGTTTGCAGTAACATTGCCTTTTTTAGTGCCAGCAACATCTAAGATAAATACCCCCTTTGATGAGAATTGGCCTGCTCCGCAAAATGTCCTTGTGATTATGACATTGTGTCAATTCTATTTGGAACATAACCTTTTTTCCCCGAACAATTTTGTTAAGAAATGTCATATTGAGTATTAGAGACACGAATGCATTTTTTTTCTATATAAATAATTGGCTGAAAAATACTGTGCTAAAAGACTCATATGTTTTATAACATTGGGATATTAAAAAACAGGCAGCCTTCTACCAGAAAAATATTAACTATGTAGATCTTCTCTGCGGTTTTGCTGCACTTATGTATTTACTTCATTGTTTATTCATTCGACATTAGGTTGTCAATTATCTATCATAGTCTAATCTCATGTAGGCTTCAGACATTAGGCATTAGACAGGCAAACATAAAAATCACGTCCTGAAAAATTAGCTAATGGTCTAATGAAAGGATCAAACACATAGAGAAATAATTACAATACAGATTAACACAATCTCTGGTAGATTTGGTAAGTCATAGCAAATTGAGACATTACTAGTTTTGCCATCATAATTATTGAGGCTTCATAGAAGGGGTGGTGTATAATTTACCTTGAATAAACAATAGGAATGTGCTTGGTGGAATGGTAAGGTCAATGGTACAGAGTTACGTTTGAGGCTGGGCAGGGTGGCCCACACCTGTCATCCCAATACTTTGGGAGACCAAGGTGGGAGGATTGCTTGAGGCCAGGAGTTTGAGACCAGCCTGGGCAATATAGCAAGACCTCATCTCTATGATAAAAAATACAAAAATTAGCTGGTTTTGGTTGCATGTGCTTGTAGTCTCAGCTACTCAGAAGGCTGAGATGAGAAAATCTGTTAAGCCCAGGCATTCAAGTTACAGTGACCCATGAGCCATGATAGTGTGCCACCGCACTCCAACCTGGGTGACAGAGTGACGTCCCTTCTCAAAACAAAACAAAGCAAAACAAAACAGAGTTACATTTGAGAAACTTTTCAATAAGTTTTAAATGTCTGCAATGCAAAATGCATACAGTTGAATAGAGAGAGATATGACTTGGCAGTTAATTGGAGCTAGATTCTGAATAGTATAAGAAATGCTCTGGGAAATTAGACTGTATCTTTTGGCAATGAGGACAAAATTAGGACAAAATTATGTAAGTTCTTTTGTGGGAGAGCTAGTCAGGGCTTCATTCATAAAAGATAGTTGTCAAAAGTGCTGATTATGGGACACAGTGGAAAGATACTATAGACAGTAAACAGTAAGTGCCAAAATGATAAAGGCTTAAACAGGCTTTCAAATTTTCTAAGGTGTGATAAAAGCTAGTGGCAACAATAAATTTTTATGAATCACAGAATACCAATATCTGATAATTCTAAGACATTAAAAATAGATTTTCATGAAAAATTATAAATATGTAAAAATATATAAACATGTATTTCCATGAAATAAAATCTCAGTGCAAGAATGGGCATTGTACACAGTCACCGAGGATTAATATTCTCTTATGGATGAGAGTATTAGTATTTCAGGAGTCACTGAGGCTGATAATGCCTTAGTGTCTTGTGAAAACTTTTTATCAAGTTTTGCTCAGATAAGGATTCTTGGGGCTGGGAATCTGGGGCCCATTGAAGACACACCCCAGGTTCTTCTTATCCCTTTCCCCCAGGGGTTATAAATAGTCCCACTTCCTTCTGCTGAGAGCCTTATTCAGATAACCCAGTGGAACTGACCTCTGGCTGCTGTCTTTCATTATGTCTGGATATTCTTTACCCCAGCGGTGGTCAAAGATAAATCAAACTGGTACTACTGCCAGATCTTTGCACTGGGTCCCTGGAGTCTGGTTGAAAAGGCCAGAAAGCCAACCTTGTTCATCCCCTTTCTTGAATCTTTTAGTGAGACAAATTTCAGTTGAGCAGTTTTTTAAAGGAGCACTTTTGATTTAAAAGGAGTTTTTACTTAACTGTGACGTCTGATGCTTCAAAGTGTCCAATTAATACTACTGGGGCTTTATCACAGCAAAAACAATTCTGAATGGGTATTGATTTAAAAAAGAGAATCATATAAGAAGGTTAGGCAAGCTAAATAAAATTAAGTAGGAAATGAACATGAGTCTAGATAGTGAAAGTTTTTCACAACAATGTTAAAATGATCAAGAAGTGGCCCAGCCCGGTGGCTCATGCCTGTAATCCCAGCACTTTGGGAGGCTGAGGTGGGCGATCACCTGAGGTCAAGAGTTTGAGACCAGCCTGGCCAACATGGCAAAATGTCATCTCTAATAAAAATACAAAAATTAGCAGGGCCTGCTGGTGCGTGCCTGTAATCCCAGCGACTCGGGAGGCTGAGGCTGGAGAATCACTTGAACCCAGGAGGCGGAGGTTGCATCAAGCCGAGATCATGCCACTGCACCACTCCAGCCTGGGTAACAGCGAGACTCAGTCCAAAAATAAAAATAAAAAAAGATCAAGAAGTTCTTTTCCTCATGTTTTGCAATTTAATCCTGTATCTTATGGAAAATTAGGAAAATGTTTCCAATGCTCAAAGGCATTGGGGATATTTCACAACCGCATAGCTATTTTCAATATAAAAACTTCATGCCATACTATAAAAAATATATTTATGAAGTCTAATCTTTCAAAATTGATTAACTGTAAAATATAAAGTGTAGTTTTATTTAAAGAGAAATACTGTTGAGTAAGTAACTCTTAACCAAGCATTGCAGTCTTGAAATTCCTCAAGTATTAAAGTTGAGAGTAGCGTTTTTATGCATAAGTCTACATTTGTTTTTTTTTTAAGTACTAAAAAGAAACTAGCACTTGAATGAATAAAATTTTGGCTCAATATTTTTCGTTTAATTTTTAATAGTGTACTTCATTGGGAGGAATTCAAACCCTGGGATTTCGAGAAGACGAGACATGAAGTATTGAGAAAATAAATAATTTGGAAAAATGGAATTAAATATTTGATTTCTGATAAGTGATCTTAAGTTGATTACTGGCATTCTCTGCCTCTAAATGATACATGAGGAAAGGAATCACTTTCTACAATTGCACTGTTTGTATTCAAGCCGAAGTAATTTTATTTTATTTGTAATAATGCTGAAATTTGGAGATAATTATTAGTTTTAAATAACCTGGCTTTGTGAAAAATGACATTATTTTATCCAAAGAAAATTCAAATTTGGAGATTAAACCTTCCATTGTAGCTTATGTTTGTGTTTTTTATTTTTTAAATTTTCAAACATAGGCAAATATGTCTTCAATTTGGTCATTTTCAAAATGACAATGAATGCATTTTAAACCCTATAGTATAGGGAAACAGATACTTTTATACCTTATAAAAGAGCGTGAATTGATATATTTGAAATTAAATGCAGCTTTACTATTTAATCATAAATATAAATGCATATCCTGTGTTCCAGCAATTCATTTTCTAGGAATATATCATACACACATACACACACATATGTATACACATACGTGTGTGTGTGTGTGTATGTATATATATATATATATATATATATATACATTTTTTCTTTTTTATTCCTACCCAGCCTTTCTCTCTCCAAAGGCCTCCACTTCTTCTTTAACATGTAAATTTAGCATGATATAGAGTCTTTTTTCTATATTTATTTTTCATTTAATATAAATAGATTATTCCATTTTGGTGCATATAATTTTTTTTTATTTTTTAAATATCTGCAAAACATTCCATTGGACAGATTTACAATTATTTATTTAACCAAACTCAATCAATATACATTTTCAATGCTGCAATGTGTACATGCATTATTATATAGTATTATATATATAACACTTTAAAATACGCAGAATGCATTATTATATAGTATTTTATATAGCACTTTCAAATACACAGAATAATGCATCTATGCATTGCTGCACTGAAAATGTATATTGATTGGCTTTGTTTAAATAAATAATTGTAAATCTGTCCAATGGAATGTTTTGCAGATATTTAAAAAATAAAAAAAGTATATGCACCAAAATGGAATAATCTATTTATATTAAATGAAAAATAAAGATAGAGAAAAGATTCCATATCATGCGAAATGTGCATGTCAATGAAGAAATCTATAGGCACATATATACTTACATGTGCATAGGATATCTGTGGAAGGATATCCAAGGAGCTAGCAATAGTGGTGGCCTTTGGGGATAAAAGCTGGGTAGGAATAAAAAAGAAAATTACTTTTAAAATTTCCTCTACTTTAATACCTCTTGAACTCTGTTTTCAATGCATGCATTACAAATTTAGAAATACACATTAATTCTAAAAAACAAGAATAAAACATATAGTAGCCCTTATTTTGTTTGGTTCCCTTTCCGTTTACTTTAGATTACTCTTAAAAATAATAATTTGTATTTTGGTGGAAAATATTTTAAAAGGTTAATATTATAAAAAATATACAGCAATATTTATAAGAGCTTTTATCTTTACATAGTCCTAAGTCAGGCTGCTATTTCTTATGTGAAGAGAAATGTCAGATTAGTCGTTTATCTTAGTGACCTTGAGAACCAATGGATACAGCCTTATGATTATTCTAGTTATGGCAATTGGGTTTTAGTGTGAAGACACTTAAATTCTCAGTACAAATATGTCATGATATGATGCTGGTACTTATGGTTTTTTTCATGGAAAAGCATAGTATAGCTTGATAACTAATGTGTGACCATTCTGCTTCTTTATGTATATTTCTGTAACCTTGAAATTTTATCTCAAAATAAATGAACACTCAACAGGAAAACTCTATACAACTACAGAAGAGTAGGTCTTAAAATTGTACTCTATTTTGAATGAACTTTTATCAGATAAATGAGGTTTTACTGTATATAGCTATTGTAAGTATTCTTCAAAAATATTCAAGAAAGACTACATTTTTACAAGATTTGGTAATTGAGACATATGTTGGCAGAATATTTAAAACATACTTCTAGGGATTGAAAATTTTCCACAAGCAATTATAATCCTTCAACTATTGGCACAGTTTTCTGGCCAGTCCTTTTATTTAGTTTACATTTCTTATTAAAGTATATTTGAATCAACACAATAATTTCTCAAACAATTGAAATATAGAAATAGATACCCGCTTTCCGTCATCTAATCCTGACAATTTTATACTTGGAACATAATCAGATGATGTAATTTTCTTTTTGATTATTTACTGCTCTTCCCATGGCTAGAGGGAAAACTGTGTGATTTTTCAATAAGTCTGAATGACTCCAAGAATATATGAAGTTAATAGAATAAAGGGTTTCTCATCTGTGATTGAAAAATATAGGCCAGGTGCGATGGCTCACGCCTATAATCCCAGCACTTTGGGAGGTTGAGGCAGGCGGATCACCTGAGGTCAGGAGTTCGAGACCAGGTTGGCCAACATGGTGAAATCCCGTCTCTACTAAAAATATGAAAATTAGCCTAGAGTGGTGGCACACGCCTGTAATCCCAGCTGCTCTGGAGGCTGAGTCAGGAGAATTGCTTGAACCTGGGAGGCAGTGGTTGCAGTGAGCCAAGATTGCACCACGGCACTCCAGCCTGGGCAAGAAAGCGAAATTCCGTCTAAAAAAAGAAAAAAAAGGAAAAAAAGAAAAATACAGTCATAAATGTATACAAGCTTTTAATAATCATCAGTGTATAAGAGTCAATCTCTTAGGTGTATTTAGCATCTTAATACAGACAATTTTGAGTTAATGAACTATGTTAGGTAGTTCAATGTTTTCAATTCAATTTTGTATGCGACCTCTTCTTTTAAATACATTTGTAAGTGTTTAGGTCATTGAAGACTCATAAACAGTTTGGCTATCTCATATTCCCTTCATAACTCATGAAGTAAGTTGCTACATATATTTTTTGTAATTATTATGTTTCCCTTCAGCACCTTGGGGCCTAAAACATCATGTTTTTATATTTAAATTAGGAGAAAAATGTATATATCACTAAGGTATGAAAGGTTTTATTGTCTCTCATGGAGGCCATCAGACTACCTTACATTTTCCCTGTGGAAAAAGAAAAAAAATACGGAAAATGAAAATGTTTACTGATGTGTCCCTTTTTCTGTTTTAGTGCCACATAGTCAAGAACAGATGGTTCCACACATTCTGCTGCCATCCTGATCAACTGCCTCACTGATGGGCACACTGCTCCAAAGCGATTTGTGGCCTCTGCTGCTAGAAGTTCCAGCAGCTGGTAACTTTTAAATGACCCATTCTTTCATTAATAATAATAATAATCACAATAATAAAAATGCCATCTTCTAGATACCCTGATGCATAGTTGTAAGCAATTAGGTGTTTTTGCAGTCACAATTCAGTTGTGTGTTTATGTGAATTAATTTTGTCTTCATGTTTTTAAAAAGTAAACATAACTTGGCTGTGGAACTCCCATTTTCATAATGGTGTAACATGCTTCATCTGGAAACTTTGAGAGAATCGTATCACTTCTGATGAGCAAATATCATTTTCCTCTTGAGGGTGTCTGATACTAATGCTGTTATTTGACTCTTCCCTGCTCTGGTATTCCTTGCTCTGACTGATCTTTGGCTCTGTAGACTGGCATCCACAGCAGCCATCCCTAGTTCCTTGTGGTCCCTGGTTGTATGGCTTGCCCTTCTTGACCAAACTCTTGGCCAAAGTCTCTTCAGCGTAAGGACCCTGTTCATTCAGTCTAAAGACTCTGAGTGTGCCCTGGTCCTGTTGGGAGTTGTGTACTCTGCTCTCTCTGCCACTTGAGTCCTGCTGGGTTTTGTAAGGCTTGTTCTTGGGCTCATCTGTGGAAGTACCTCAATGAGACATTTGTCATCTCTGCCCCAATTTGGACTTTCTAGTACTTCTCTAAATGAAGAGTTTCAAAGAACTTGAAATTTTACTTGAGTGCTTCTTTGAAGATATAATTCTCTCCTCTGGGATTTTGCTAATCCAGTCTGAGTATCTATATCCCATTTTCTTTTTCACCCTAAGTCAAGTCTCAAAGTATAGGATTGTGGCTTTCTCCTCAGGGACTCAGAGAGCATCTAAATCATAAATTATTGACTTCAAATATTCTCCAAACTCGATCTTCCTTGTCCAAAAGTGTACATGAGTGCCTGTGTGCATGTGTGTGTTTAATACTTTTACTTTTCCCTGTGTAGCAGGAAGCTGCTCTTAGGTGATCATCCTCAATCCTTCACTCTATGCCTGTTTCATAGACTTTACTCAGTCCTCTAGGCTCTGCTTTTTGTTCTTCTAAGAAAGCTTTTTTTTTTTTTTTGCTGCTGTTGTTATTTAAAACCACAAACTGAAAACTGTCCTCATAGTAAATTCCTGGGGTCTTACATATGGAAAACTTTCTGGTTTTTTGACAATTGTGCTTGCTATGAATCTCAAATCCATTTACATAGCTTCTCAATTGAGTTCTTTGTTCTTAGCTGTCCTTGAATGCCCTACTTGGGTCCCTAGGGCTGGTGATACTCCTACCACTTTAGTAGTGCAGGGGAGGATAAAGGTAATAGGAATTGGGGGTTAAAGAAAAGGAACATGTAATGCCAAACTGTTATCCCTGACACATTCATGCACCTTTATTTACAGTGTCACACAATACTACATTTGTGATGGATGTGGAAATCGTACCCATCTTACAGACAAAAGAGTAGACTCTAAGACATTATTTTCCCTACCATCACACACCTGACAAGAACAAGACTAGAACCTAGATCCTTTGATGTTTGGTAATATGCCACAGATTCCTCTGTCACTCTTTTTTCTTTTTTTCTTTTACTTTAAGTTCTGGGGTACATGTGCAGAACAAGCAGATGTGTTACATAGGTATACATGTGCCATGGTGGTTTACCTCTCCCATCAACCAGTCATCTACATTAGGTAATTCTCCTAATGCTATCCGTCCCTGCCAACAGGCCCCAGTGTGTGATATTCCTCTCCCTGTGTCCATGTGTTCTCATTGCTCAGCTCCCACTTATGAGTGAGAAAAGGCGGCATTTGGTTTTCTGTTCCTATGTTAATTTGCTGAGAATGATGGTTTCCAGCTTCCTTGTCCCTGCAAAGGACATGAACACATTTTTTTGATGGCTGCATAGTATTCCATGGTGTATATGTGCCACATTTTCTTTATCCAGTCTATCATTGATGGGCATTTTTGTTGGTTCCAAGTCTTTGCTATTGTGCATAGTGATGCAATAAACATACAAGTGCATGTTTCTTTATAGTGGAATTATTTATAATGCTTTGGGTATATACCCAGTAATAAGATTGCTGGGTCAAATGGTATTTCTGGTTCTAGATCCTTAAGGAATCACCACACTGTCTTCCACAATGGTTGAACTAATTTACACTCCCACCAACAGTGTAAAAGCTTTCCTATTTCTCCATATCCTCTCCAGCATCTGTTGCTTCCTGACTTTTTAATGATTGCCATTCTAACTGGCATGAAATGGTATCTCATTGTGGTTTTGATTTGCATTTCTCTAATGACCAGTGATGATGAGCTTTTTTTTATATTTGTTGGTGGCATAAATGTCTTCTTTTGAGAAGTGTTTGCTCATATTCTTCATCCACTACTTTTTATCTTTTTTTTTTTTTTTTTATGGAGTCTCACTGTGTTGCCCAGGCTGGAGTGCAGTGATGAGATCTCAACTCACTACAACCTCTGCCTCCCAGGTTCAAGCAATTCTTGTGCCTCAGACTCCTGAGTAGCTGGGGTTCCTGGTGTGTGCTGCCATGCCCAGCTAATTTTTGTATTTTTGGTAGAGACAGCGTTTCACCATGTTGGCTAGGCTGGTCTCGAAGTCCTGACATCAAGTGATGTGCCTGACTCAACCTCTCAGAGTGCTGGGATTAGAAGCGTGAGCCACCACGTCTGGCCTGCCATTCTTTACTTTGTTTCATTTTAGTTGTAGCTGCCCTAAATCCTTCAAACTATCATAAGTTTTTTGTTTGTTTGTTTGTTTGTTTCATGCAAGTTCTGTTTTTGTCATTGCAGAGGAAAGGCACAGAATGACATAGTTGGTGAAATGAAAACATCCAGCCTGTCAGATTTATGCACATTGTATCTAATATAACTTCCCACGTTTTATCTTTTTTACTATGAGATAGCTTCTCTTTCCTGCTAAGCCAACTGAAATCCACATCCCCAATATAATTTCTTAGATTTATATATGTGTATATAGTTTAAAAATCAGAAGCTAACAAATGGGTAAATCATATTACTTTAATGCTTCATTTTTATAATCTCATCCTTCTGGGTTGTATATATATGTACAATAGAGAAATAGGCAGATTCTGCATACATATTGTGTAGATTCTATACAAATTGGATTTTATTCTAAGTACAATGAGAAGCTGGTTAGGAATTTCAAGCTAGGGAATGAAGTGACTTGATTACCATTTCTTAAAAGGTGAGTCAAACTGCTGAGAGATCAAATTGAAAATGGGGGAAGGCAAAGAGCAGAAAGGGAGAGGAAACAGAGGGGAAGAGACTGTTATAACTGTGAGGCAAGAGATGCCTCAGTGTGAACTAGGGCAACAGGAACAGAGATGGAGAGCATAATAGGGCACGTATTGGAAATAGAGTGAATAGGAATTCCTTTGCTTCTTACCTGGAAGCAGACTTCAAAGACACAGGCAGTAATTCACTGTAATTCTCCCGTTTCGCTAAATACATTTAATATGGTTTCCATACTCATCTAATATGAAACCAGGAGGAAGTATAGACCTCAATGCATAATAAATAGAAAACAGTTATTACTACATATTCTAATATTCTTGGTTTTTCAGTATCATTTTAACAAGGCACAATGTTTAAGAAAAAGAATTTCTCAAATGTTGGCATACTGAAATAGACAGTTAATTTATTATCATTAATATCAGGATTGTTTTAAGGCCAATGGAATTGGATTTTCCTTTTGTTCCTAATCCAAGAAGTGTTTATTTTTGTTGATATTCTTGGCTTAGTGTAAAGTCTATCTTTTGAGATTGGCATTCCCCTGTGACTAAATGGTGAATTATGCTGTCTGGAAAGTTATCATGAGTTCCACTGTGGTTTTGGTTCAGTAAGTTTTTATGTATTTTTACAAATTTTGTACATATACCCAGAGGGTTTTTGGCACTGGTTACATTTTGAAATTCAAGAGAGTAAATATGAACCATTTAACGGTCTCTAATTCTAGGTTCATCATTTTAAATATATTAAAATATGCATACAAAAAGTTTTCTGAAATTTAAAACAGAGACTAATTTGGAAAAGATTGTATTAATATTACAAAAAAAGCAGCTTTCTCTGCGGCTCATTTGAATACATGTCCTTTAGGTCAAGAGAGAGATATTATAAACCTGAGTTCTGGAACTTAGAGGAAGTGCATTTAATATTCTGGATATTTGTTTTGTATACCTAGTAATTGATTTAACCTATTCCTGGAAAACCTTTCAAGCTTACAGTAAACTTAAATTTAGCAACAGTGTAGAGAAATGCAAAAGTATTTGGGAATGAAGAAAAATTCATTTAAAAAATAAAGCAAAGCTCTTTCAAGAACATAAAATATGTATTTGCTAAAGTATTTCTTTCTTCTCACGTGGCACTTGTAAATGATCCACTAGCAAAATGAAACCACATATGGCATATTTTACTGAAAGTTTAATTTATAATAAAATGAGACCTATAATTCTTATTTATGCATATCATTAGCTCCCCAAATTAACTATTAATTGCACAGGTTAAATAATGTCAACCAAAGATATAATATAATAAAGGTGAAAATAATAAGAAATACTCAGAATTATGTGACATACATCTTGGAAACTGCTTTTCACTTGATAATGAGAGTTTCATTCAGGAACTTACAATGAACACTCACACATAGGTAATGGTGATATTTTAATAAAGGGGTATTATTTTGTGCATAATCACAATGAGACTATGTTATGACAGAGGTAGACAGCAGTTTCAGAGGCAGCAGCAGTGGTTTGAGACATAGGATTGTTGGTACTATTGTTATTTTCTGTCTCATGGTACCCTCATTTTGGCCACTGCTTTTTCATCTGCCAAGGAACATCAGCAACTCTTGTCTGCTACCACCTCAAAATGTTGTCAGAGCTTTCGTATTTTGCTTGGTAATCCCTTGAGCTCTTTGGATGAAAAGAGCCATAAAAATCCAAAATGTTTTTCTAGGTGGGGGTTTCCAAAATTGGTCCATTTGAGGGAGCCACCCACTTGGATATTGAATGCCCTCTCTGTGTAATGTGGAAAAAGTGGTTGGTGAAAATTTGCTCCTCTAGCAGCACCAAAAAGAAAAAGAAAAAAAAAAAAACAGACATCTTTATTGTTTAGAAAGTAAAACACACCCATTGGGGATCACTTCATCATTTTTTTGAGTGAATGAAAACATCACAAGTTGAACTGATGAAATGCAGGATAAGTGCAAACAGACTACACCCTTCCTCTTTCAGTCACAAGGAGAAGTGGTCTGCCAAGTCTCCCCACCATACCCTCCCTGTCTAGTGAAGGGCCCTAGTTGGCTTGCAAACCATGTCCGTATCTGAGCTACAACTAATCATGCCACTGTTGAGTCATCAACAGAAAATCCCACAGACTGGTTGCTTTCCTCTTTGTGGTGTAGAGCAATGATTTGAAAGAGAATCTATTCCCGGTCATTTTTTCTCTTTTCATCTGAGTCATTTTCCCCCCTCTTCTTACTCACTTTCATTTCTTCCAGTTTTTAATTATCATATTTCTCTTAATCCATCCTTTTCTAATCTCAAGGGCTATTTTAAAAGAATGCTTGCTCACCAAATGCAACTCTCCAAGAGCTCATTTGGAAAAAATAATATCTTTCTGTCTCTCCAGCTGCCAAAAGTCATCATGAGTCATGTTTTTGACTCAATTGACAGAAATACTTAGTATAAATAGCTGGCCTTTCCCAGAGTAGCCCCTTAGCTGCCATTCCATCTTGCTGATTTTAACTAACTGAGAAGATGCAGCATTTGACTGGAGTAGCCTACCTGATCATTATAGCCTTCTTATTTTCCTCGTCTTTGTTACACCTGGCTAAAGCAATCCATTGAGTGGGAGATAAGTGAAATACATGGTTGCCTGTGAGCATTCTAGCTCTATAGTATCTTGTTTGGATCATTCTTATCAAGTTATTTCCCCTAAATTGAACTGGTTTCCCATATACTAAATCAGAAATTAAGTAACCTAGTTTCTAAACACGAATAATATTAATAAAATAATAAAGTCATTCCTTAAAAATGTTATTATGACAACTTGATATTAGTGACTTGGGAACCATGGAAAGAAACTCGGCTCAAATAGACACAATATTGGATTACTTAGTACATTAAGAAGTAAGTATATTTAGTGGAGTACAAAGGAACTATTGATGGTATTTACTATTGACCTTGTCAAAGTCAAAGTTTTTAAAACTGAAAAAAGATGACTCATACAAATATAGAATAAACATGTCGAAAGTTTATTTAACTCATTAACAAGGCTCACAGGTCAAGAGTTTAACCGCGTAAGAAGAATCAGTAAAATACATGGATACACATATTTGCTCACTGATTAATTAACCTCAAAGAATTGATTTGCAAATTCTGGACTTTCTGACCTATAGAACTTCAGAAATTCTGAAAGTTCTATAGGTGAGAAAGTCGAGAAGGGAAGATTATAAATATGCTGGAACTCCATCAGTTTGGGCCAAAGTTTGTTGTTTATAAGCTGTCAGAAAAGAATGATTAGGAGCAGGCCGGAACTTAAAAGGGCCCAAGCTGTGTCCTCAGGAAAGGCTTAAACGTTTTAGCCTTAAATATTCCCCAGTTTAGACCCAGGGAAGTCTGAACTAACTGAAAAAGTCAGCCCTACCCAGAGTAATCTCTCTAATTTATACTTAATTGATCAGAAACTTCATTTGTGTAGGCAAAAAATCCCTTTACCTAGATTAATGTTTGATTAGACAACTGAGAAAAACCTGTGTACACACTCCAAAATTGCTGTTGTGTGCCTTCCATCCTCCACCTCTTATGAAGAATATCTCTTAGAGCCCACCTTACCTGGAAACACACTAGAAAGGCAATTCTGGAGAATGCAGTTTATCCCAGCCAAGGCGCCACAACCACAAAGTCATTTGTGTATACTTATGGACTGAAAAAACAAAGGTTGGATTAATATTGCTTAATTAGATGCAAAACTGATTAATGTTCAATAAGGCAAAGGAACACTGATATACTGTTGGTGGGAGTATAAATTAGTTCGACCATTGTGCAAAGCACTATGGCAATTTCTTAAAGAGCTAAAAGCAGGACTACCATTTGGCCCACAACCCCATTACTGGGTATATACCCAGAGGAATATAAATCATTCTACCATAAAGACACATGCGTGTGATATGTTCATTGTAGCACTGTGCACAAGAGCAAAGACATGGAATCAACCTAAATGCCCCTCAATGACAGATTGGATAAAGCAAACATGCTGCATATACACCATGAAATACTATGTAGCCATGAAAAAGAACAAGATCATGTCTCTTGTGAGAATATGGATGGAGATGGAGGCTATTATCCTTAGCAAACTAACATGGGAACAGAAAACCAAATACCACATGTTCTCACTTATAAATAGGAACTAAATGTTGAGAACTTATGAACACAACGAATGAAACAACAAACACTGGGACCTACTTGAGGATGGAGGCAGCAGTTTCCCCCATGCTGTTCTCTTGCTAGTGAGTGAGTTCTTACAAGATCTTATGGTTTTGTAAGAAGCTCTTCCCCCTTCAAGCTCTCTCCTGCCTACCGCCATGTAAGACTTGCATGCCTCCCCTTCTGCCATGACTGTAAATTTCCTGAGGCCTCCCCAGCCATGCAGAACTCTGAGTCAATTAAACCTCTTTCCTTTATAAATTACCCAGTCTTTGGTATGTCTTTAAAGCAGTATGAAAACAGACTAATACAGTTGGCATATACTTATTCCTATTAGTCTTTTATAATCCTTTTTATTTTTGTGGCATCATTTGCAATATCTCTTCTTTCATTTCTGATTTTATTTGTTTTAGTCTCCCCTCTAAGGGGACCAGTTTTCTTGATCTTTTCAATAAACCAACTTTATTTTCTCTATTTTTACATTCTTTAGCTTATTTTTACTGTAATCTTTATCATTTTCACCCTCCTATAACATTGGGATTATGTTTTTTCTAAGTTTTTGCAGTGTCAATTTAGGTTGTTTTATTAAGATATGTATTCTTTTTCATGAAAACTTCTATTGCTATAAACTTCTGTCTTAATACTTCATCCCATAACCTTTGATATGCTATGTTTTCATTTTTGTTTGCTTCAAGATATTTTCTAATTTCCCTTTTCATTTCTTTTTTGATCCATTGATCAAAAGTGTGTTGTTTAATTTTCACATATTTACGAATTTTCCAGTTTTCCTTCTGATATTGATTTCTAGTTTCCTTCCATTGTAGTCAAAAAAGTCATTTGGTATGATTTTAATCTTCTTAAATTTGTTAAGACATGTTTTGTTACCAAATATGTGATTTATCCTGAAGAATGTTCTGGATGAACTTGAAAATATTGTACATTCTGTTGCTGTTTGATTGAATGAATGTTCCACTCACATCTCTTAGACCTCTAGCATGTGGTTTCTAGTGTTCTTCAGGTCAAATGCTTTTTGCTGATAGTTTGTCTGGTTTTTCTATACATTACTGAAAGTGAGGTATTGAAGTAATGGAAGTATCCTACTAAAGCTATTTTGCTGTCTAGTCTTCTCTTCAGTTCTGTCAGTGTTTGCTTTACATATTTAGGTGCTCTGGTTTGGTTGCATATATTTTTATAATTGTTATATTTTCCTGGTGTATTGTCTCTTTTATTATAATTTAATGGTTTTCTTTGTCTCTTGAGATAGTTTCTGACTTGAAATTCATTTTGTCTGATATAAGTATATTTACCTGTCTTCTTTTTTGGTTACTATTTGTACAGAATATCTTTTTCCATCTCTTCACTTTCAGTCTAAGTTTGTCCTTAAATCTAAAGTAAGTTTCTTATAGTCAGCATATAGGTGGATCTTGTTTTAATTGTTTGTATTTAATTCATTCAGTCACTCTATGTGTTTTGTTTGGAGAGCTTAATCAATTTACATAGCAAGTAATTATTGATAGGGAAGAATTTATTATTGCCATTTTGTTAATTATTTTCTGTTTGTATTGTAGTTCTCTTGTCTTGCTCTTCTTTCTTGCTGTTTTCCCTTGCATTTCATTATTTTTTTGTAGTGATATGCTTTTATTATTTTCTTTTCACTTTGTGTAAGTTTTATAGGTATTTTATTTGTGGTTATCTTAGGTTTATGTACAATACCTTATAACAGTCTCTTTTAAACCAATAACAACTTAGTTTCAATCACATACAAAAATTTTAGTATTTTATGCCCCCACCCACTTTATGTTATTGATATCACAAGTTAAATCTATTTATATTGTGTATACATTATCATATTTTTATTTATAGTTAAATAACTTGTCTTTTAAATACTACTGCTATGATTTGAATGTATGTATTCCTTCAAAATTCATATGTTGGAACCAAATACCCAATATGAGAGTACTGAGATGAGGGGACTTATGGGAAGTGATGAAATCATGAGTTCTTCACCTTCATGGATTAGTGCTCTTGTTAAATAAATTGAAGGGTGCAACCTAGTCTTTTTTGCACTTTTGTCTGTTTTTGCCATGTGAGGATTCAGTGTCTCTCACTTTTGTGACTCTGTAGCCATGTGAGATTGCAGCAAAAGGCACCACCTTAAAGAACATAGCAAACCTTCACCAGACACCAGATCTGCTAGAGCCTTGACCTTGGACTTCCCAACCAAAAGAACTATGAGAAACACATTTTTATTGTTTATAAATTACCCCTGGCTGGGTATGTTGTTACAGCAACACAAATAGACTAAGATAACTAGAATAAATGTAATTTATCTACCACTGCTACTATGATATGCTATTCTGTATTTGTTAGTATATTTACCTTTATCAGTTTTGTACCTTCATATGCTATCATGTTGCTGTTTAGTGTTCTCACATATAACATTGAAAAACTCCCTCTAGAATTTCTTGCTAGGCAGTTATAGTGAGTACTATCTCAGCTTTTGTTTGTCGGAAGTCTTTATTATTCCTTCATTTTGAAGGACAGTTTTCAAGTTCAGTAATCTTGGTAGGCAGTTTATTCTTTCAAACTTTGAATGTAACATTCCACTGCCTTCTGGGATGTCTGGTATCTGCTGAAAAATCCACTGATAATCTTGTGAAATGTCCCTTGTATGTGACAAGTCACTTTTCTTTTGCTGCTTTTGAAATTTTGTCTTTACCTGACAATTTGATTATAATGTGTCTTGATGTGGATGTATTCAATTCATCTTATTTGACATTGTTTGAGCTTCCCAGATCTAGATGTTCATTTTATTTCTCAGGTTTAGGGCATTTTCAGACATTATTTCTTTGAATAAAATTTCTGGTCCTCTTGCTCTATCTTCTCCTTATTGGAAACCCATAATGCATATTGGTCCATTTTATTGTGTCTTACAAATACCTTAATGTCTTTACTATTGTTCATTCTCTTTTCTTTTGGTTTCTCTGACTGGATAATTTCCAATTAACTGTCTTTGAGTTCACTTATTTCCTTTTCTGCTTACTCTAGTCTGCTGATGAATCTTTTTAAATTTTGCAGCTCAATTATTGTATTTTTTAGCTTCAAGATATCTGTTTGTTTCCTCTGTAAATTTTTAAATTTTTTTCTTGAATTCACTTTTTGTTCATGCATTACTCTCCTGAGCTCACTGCACATTTTAACTATTGTTAGTTTGAATTCTCTGTCATGTAATTCATATATCTCCATTTCATTAAAGTTGGTTTCTTAAATGTTATTTTGTTTCTGGTTTTTGGATCATTTTCCCCTGTTTCTTCATTTTTTCTTGACTCTTTGTGTGTGTACAGTAGAAAAAAATATGTCACTTCTTCAAGTTCTCATACATTGGCCGTGTACAGGAGAAGAACTCCACCAATCACTGTCCTGAGGTTTCATGGGTCTCAAATCTTTGTGTTAGTTCAAACCACTGCTTTTGTTCTTTGGGGTCTCAGGCATCTAAGTTTTTTAGAACTTTCTTCAGTATATATAAGGTCCTTTCAGCACTCTGAGATAGGCAGGTTAGAAGTTAATCCTGGGCCGGGCGGTAACTCATGCCTGTAATCCCAGCACTTTGAGAGGCTGAGGCCGGCAGATCACCTGAGGTCAGGAGTTTGAGACCAGCCTAGCTAACATGGTGAAACCCTGTTTCTACTAAAAAAAAAAAAAAATATATATATATATATACACACACACACACACACACACACAAATTAGCTGGGCATGGTGGTGCATGCCTGTCATCTCAGCTACTCAGGAGGCGAGGAGGCTGAGGCAGGGGAATTGCCTAAACTTGGGAGGTGGAGGTTGCAGTGAGCTGAAATCATGCTCCTGCACGCCAGCCTGTGGGACAGAGCAAGACTCTGTCTCCAAAAAAAAAAAAACAGAAGAAGAAGTTAATCCACCAAGATAAGTTAGAACTCTGGATGCAAAATCCAACACTTTTCCTCCTCAGGGAGAAGCTGGGAATTTGGGTTTATCACCCACTTGCTTGGCACTGAGTGAGAAAAGGAGCTGTGGTGAGTGGCCACATGCTAATTCAAACCACTGTTCTATTCTCTGTAGCTCCCAGAATACTTGCTTATGCTAAACCCGGTCAGCTTTCCCAGGCAGATGAGATAGAAGCCAGACTCTTAAACAGCACTCAAAACATTTGGCCTACTACATGTGCAATTAAACTCCTTTGCTTCTCAGGGAGAAGCTGAGTCAGGGATTTGCTTCTGATGGTATGGTGCTGTGCCAGAAGTGAAAATTTTGGCATGAGGAAGTTTTTGCTATTTCTACTGGTTCCAGTATTACTGATTTAACTGAGGTGCAGGAGTCTCTTAACTAATTTCTGGATTTCTCACAAAGGGGACCAATCCATCTGTTGTTAAACTGGTGTGTTCATGGGTGTAACATTTCTTCTGACATCTTGCTGTCATCATGCCAGAACCATTATTTTCTACTTGTGCAATATTTTTTAATGAAGAAATAAGATATAGACCCAAATTTGAAAATAATCTTGTTGAAAATAATTAATCAAACTTTAAAATCATCAATTGGTTTAGTAAGAACAAAGAACACAGTGTGTTAATCTTGAATGTTTTATGCCATTGAAGTCTATATTACTGTTTTGAATATGACTGATTCATTATTTTTCTCTCCTAAACTAATGACTATATAGATCATATTAATAAACCAATTATTCAGTAAATGTTTGTAAATATACATTTCCAATGCAGCTTGAAATGACATACTTAAGAAGAAATTAAAAAATAATCTGTGCAGACATTTTGCTTCATCTGTCTGAAAACAATTTGAACAGTTTGTGATATATTTACATCCATCATTGAGTTTTTTGTATTGTTCTGTAAGCTATTGGGGTACAGGTGGTATTTGGTTACACAAGTAAGTTATTTAGTGGTAATGTGTAAGATTTTGGTACACCCGTCACCTAAGCAGTAAACATTGCATCATATTTGTAGTCTTTTATCCCTCACCCTTCTCTCACTCTTCCCCTGAAGTCCCCAAAGTCCACTGTGTCATTCTTATGCTTTTGCGTAGTCATAGCTTAGCTCCCACATATAATTTAGAACATGGGAGGCTTGGTTTTCCATTCCTGAGTTACTTTACTTAGAATAATAGTCTCCAATCTCATCCAGGTTGCTGCAAATGCTGTTAATTCATTCCATTTTATGGCCGAGTAGTATTCCATCATATATATATATATATATAACAGTTTCTTTATCCACTCGTTGATTGATGGGCGTTTGGGTTGGTTCCACTTTTTAGCAGTTGAAAACTGTGCTGCTATAAACATGTGTGTGCAAGTATCTTTCATATAATGACTTCTTTTCCTCTGGGTAAATATACCTAGCAGCAGGATTGCAGGATCAACTGGTAGCTCCACTTTTAGTTCTTTCAGGAATCTCCATACTGTTTTCAGTAGTGACTGTACTAGTTTACATTGCCACCAGCAGTGCAGAAGTGTTCCCTGATCACTGCATTGGTCCCAATTTTTAAAAAAATTTTTGATTATAGCCATTCTTGCAGGAGTATTGCATTGTGGTTGTGATTTGCATTTCCCTGATCATCAGTGATGTTGGGCATTTTTTTCATATGTTTGTTGACATTTATATATCTTCTTTTGAGAATTGTCTATTCTTGTCCTTAGCCCACTTTTTGATGGGATTACTGTTTTTTTTTTTTGCTTTTTTGTTTTTTTTTTGTTTTTTTTTTTTTTTTGGTGGGGCGTTTTGTTATTGATTTGTTGGAATTAGTTGTAGATTCTGGATATTAGTCCTTTGTCAGATGCACAGATTGTGAACATTTTCTCCCATTTTGTGGGTTGTCTGTTTATTCTGCTGACTGTTCTTTTTGCCGTGCAAAAGCTCTTTAGTTTAATTAAGTTCCAGCTATTTATCATTGTTTTTATTGCATTTACTTTTGGGTTCTTCGTCATAAAATTCTTGCCTAAGCCAATGTCTATAATGGCTTTACCAATGTTATCTTCTAAAATTTTTATAGTTTCAGGTCTTACATTTAAGTTCTTAATCCATCTTGAGCTGATTTTTGTGTAAGGTGCAAGATGAGGATCTAGTTTCATTCTCCTACATGTGGCTAGCCAATTATTCCAGCACCATTTGTTAAAAAGGGTATCCTTTCCCCATTTTATGTCTTTGTTTGCTTTGTCAAAGATCAGTAGGATGTTAAGTATTTTGGCTCATTTCTGGGTTCTCTATTCTGTTCCATTGGTCTATGTGCCTATTTTTATACCAGTACTATGATGTTTTGGTGACTATGGCCTTATACAATAGTTTGAAATCAGATAGTGTGATGCCTCCTGATTTGTTCTGCTTGCTTAGTCTTGCTTTGGTGATGTGGGCTCCTTTTTGGTTCCAAATGAATTTTAGATATTTTTTTTCTAATTCTGTGAAGAATGATGGTGGTATTTTAATGTGGATTGCACTGAATTTGTAGATTGCTTTTGGCAGTATGGTCATTTTCACAATATTGATTCTACCCATCCATGAGCATGGGATGTGTTTCCACTTGTTTGTGTCATTTGTGATTTCTTTCAGCAATGTTTTGTAGTTTTCCTTGTAGAGGTCTTTCTATTCCTTGGTTAGGTATATTCATAAATATTTTACTTTTTTGCAGCTATTTTGTAGAGGGGATTGAGTTCTTTATTTGATTCTTTCCTCAGTTGCCATTTGTGTATAGGAGAGCTACGAATTTATGTACATTAATTTTGTATCCAGAAACTTTGTTGAATTATTTTATCAGTTCTAGGAGCTTTCTGCAGGAGTCTTTAGGGTTTTCAAGGTAAATGATCAGATCGTCAGCAAACAGTGACAGTTTGATTTCCTCTTTACAGATTTGGATGCCTTTTATTTCTTTCTCTGGTCTGATTGCTCTGGCTAGAGTCCTAGCCAGTACTATGTTGAAGAGGAGTGGTGATAGTGGGCATCCTTGTCTTGTTCCAGTTCTCAAAGGAAATGCTTTCGACTTTCCCTCATTTGGTATTATGTTGACTATCAGTTTGTCATAGATGGCTTCTATGACATTGAGATATATGTCTTCTGTATGCCAATTTTGCTGGGCTTTTTAATCATAAAGGGATGCTAGATTTTGTCGAATGCCTTTTCTGCATCTATTGAGATGATTGTGTGATTTTTGTTTTTAGTTCTATTTATGTGGTGTATCACATTTATTGACTTGTGTATTTTTTTTCTCTTGCTGCCCAGGCTGGGGTGCAGTGGTGTAATCTCGGCTCACTGCAACATCTGCCTCCTGGGTTCAAGTGATTCTCCTGCCTCAGCCTTTCGAGTAGCTAGGAATACAGGCACCTACCACCACACCTGACTAATATTGTATTTTTAGTAGAGATGGGGTTTCACCATGTTGGCCAAGCTGGTCTCGAACTCCTGACCTCAGGTAATCCACCCACCTCAACCTCCCAAAGTGCTGGGATTACAGGTGTGAGCCACCATGCCTGGCCTGACTTGTGCATGTGAAACAGTCGCTGCATCCCTGGTATGAAGCCCACTTGGTCATGGTGGATTATCTTTTTGATGTGTTGTTGGATTTGCTTAGCTATTATTTTGTTAAGGATTTTAGCATCTATGTTTATCAAGGATATCAGTCTGTAGTTTTCTTCTTTGGTTATGGCCTTTCCTGGTTTTAGTATTAGGTGGATGCTGGCTTCATAGAATGAATTAGGAAGAGTTTCTTCTTCTCTGTCTTTCTTCTTTCTCTATCTTGTGGAATAGTGTCATAAGGATTGGTACCCATTCTTCTTTGAATGTCTGCTAGAATTCTGCTGTGAATCCATCTGGTCCTTGACTTCTTTTTGTTGGTAATTTTTAAATTACTATTTCAATCTCACTTCTTGTTATTGGTCTGTTCAGGGTATCTAATTCTTCCTGATTTAAGCTAGGAGGTTGTATTTTTCCAGGAGTTTATCAATCTCTTCTAGGTTTTCTAGTTTATATGTTTAAAGGTGTTTATAGTAGCCTTGAATGTATTTTGTACTTCAGAGATGTCAGTTGTAGTATCTCCCGTTGAGTTTCTTAATGAGGTTATATGGATTTTCTCTTTTCTCAGTTTATCGTGCTAGTGGTCTATCAGTTTAATTTATCTTTTCAAAGAACCAGCTTTTTGTTTTATTTATCTTTTGTATTATTTTTTGTTTGTTTCAAATTCATTTAGTTCTGCTCTGATCTTGGTTATTTCCTTTCTTCTGCTCAGTTTGGGTTTGGTTTTAGACTTCTAGTTTCTCTAGTTACTTGAGGTGTTACCTTAGAATGTCAGTTTGTGCTCTTTCAGTCTTTTTGATGTAGATGTTTAAGGCTATAAATTTTCCTCTTAGCACCGCCTTTGCCGTATCCCAGATGTTCTGATAGGTTGTGTCATTATTGCCATTCAGTTCAAATAATTTGTAAATTTCCATCTTGATTTCATTTTTGATCCACTGCTTGCTCATTCAGGAGCAGGTTATTTAATTTCCATGTATCTGCATAGTTTTGAAAGTTCCTTTTGGAGTTGATTTCCAGTTTTATTCCACTGTGGTCTGAGAGAATGATTGATATAATTCCAATTTTCTTAAATTTATTGAGGCTTGTTTTATGGCCTATTGTATGGTCTATTTGAAGAAAGTTCCATGTGCTGTTGAATAAAATGTGTATTTTGCAGTTGCTGGATGAAATGTTCTATTCTGTATATATCTGTTAAGTCCATTTGTTCCAAGGTACAGTTTAAATCCATTGTTTCTCTGTTGACTTCCATACCCTCTGCCGTCTTCTCACCCGGTCCAAACTGTTACAAAGTTCAGATGGAGATTTTCTTCTCTCTGTAGTGTTCCCATCCCCACCCCCACCCTCTGCCCCTCTCCATTCCTCTGGCTATCCTCCTGATGGATCCCTGTGGTGCCAGGAATAACCTGTTTGGGGACCCAATGAGCTCCGCGAGCCTTTCTGCTGCTTCCTCTACTCCTGCATTTCACTGGCTTTCTAAATTGACCCAGTTCCAGGTAAGGTCGGCAATTTCTTCTGCAAACAGACCTTCAGTTTCTCCAGTGGGGGCGTGTGTTGGGGAGAGGAGGCTCTCTTTTTCCACTTCCGAAGTTGGGGCACACAGTATTTGGGGTGTCTCCCGGGTCCTGCAGTGGCAGTCTGCTTTCTTCAGAGGGTCTATGGGTCTTATTGGGATGCTGGTTTGTTCTTGCAGTAGATCTGGAGCTAGAATTCACAGTGCAAGCCTCCACATGCTGTTCTATCTATGTGAGTCAGAGCCTTAATCTACTCCTGCCGACTGTCCACCATAATGATCGAATTCCCCTGAGATCTTTAAGGACAATGGTTTAAAAGACATGGACATAGGGATGGGAACATCACACACTGGGGCCTGTCAGGGCATGGGCAGCTAGGAGAGGGATAGCGTTAGAAGAAATACCTAATATAGATGACAGGTTGATGGGTGCAGCAAACCACCATGGCACGTGTATACCTATGTAACAAGGCTGCATGTTCTGCAAATGTATCCGAGAATTTAAAGTATAATAATAATTTAAAACGAGTTTTCAACTTACAAAACAATGAAGACATCACTAGCACATTGTAGATAGCAGGGAATTGATGTCTTAAACTACTATTAGTGCTTTGGACAAGTTCATATTGATGTGTATTCATCCTGTTTCACTTTAGATGTCTTAGCAAGTAATTGCAATGACTGTATAATGAACATCTAACACATTTATTTCTTGCTACTCTGACTCATTTTCCAGCCTTTTAATCAGCTGGCAACATCATTATTCCAACATGAAATAATCTTTGTTTTACTTTGTGGTATAAAAAGCTTACATAAATGTGTATTGCCTACTGGATCAATGTCACCCACCTAAGCATGATAGTCAAGAGCCTTCGTGATCTGGGTCTTATTATCTCTCCAATGTTATTTTTGACCACACAGTAAGCATCTGTGTGCAGTATACCTTTATGAAATGGAAAAAAAACTTGTTATTTTTCAAATCCTTAAATGAGGCTTGATGTACCATTTTCTATGTACAATATTTCCTGTAAGAAATATCCTTCACTCCCTTGTCCTTTTGGGAAACTTCTACTCATCCTTTAACACTCAGCTTAGAGTTTCTTTCTCCGAGAAACTTTCCACTGTCTCTGACTATTCCTCCTAGGCAGCTAAGTGGTATTCTTCAAGTTTTAATGGCATGTTGTGAGGGTAACTCTGTTATAGCCCTTAGCTTATCACTGACTCAAAAAGGCTTTTATGCAGATCACTTACTTCCTGGGTGTCTTCTTTCCCTTTTTTTCTAGAATCTAACTCAGGATTTAATAGGTAATAGTTGTTTGTTCACAATAAACATTTGTTGAATACTAAATATTGATATAATCATTTCCTCTGATACGTTGCTGGCTTTGGGACATTAAAGCAGGTAAGTAGAGAATCCATTGACCTGAGATCATGATCATCTTCTTATTTCCATTTACTAGTGAGTCTCAAACTTTAGTCTGCACTGGAATCACCTTATTAAAACACAGATTACTTGACTTACTCCCAGAGTTTCAGATTTAGTAGGTCTGGGCTGGGGCCACAAAATTTGCATTTCTAACCAGGGTCTGATTCTTTCTGTTCTTGCTGTTCAAGGGCCACACTTTGAGAACTACTGCTCTGTATCTACACAAAAGACCATGGTGCTGAAAGGAAATATGTGTATTCAATAAATGACTATCCAACTGATAATATTTTTGTAGTAAAGACAGCCTTAGTACCGAGTATAATTTGCTATGTCCCCTTCTAAATCAAGATAAATAAAAAGATATAGAGGTTTATTTATTTCATTTTTTGCAGTGAAGACTAATATTCTGAAATTTCCTCATAATTATACATCTCCCCATTAATTTGCAATATGTTTAATGAGGTAAATTAAAAATTATGACTACATAACTTTTTCTTTAAAACAATGGAACTAAATTTTTTTTTGTGGAAGATAGGGAAAGAGGTTTTCATAGCCATTTATGTTTTCATGAAAGCAATTAATCATATTTTTAGGAAATTGTATGTACATGTTACGTTTGTCATGTTATTTTAGGATTGTCTTCAATTTTATATATAGACCCAGATTAAGAATCCTTGTTTTTAAATGTGTCATAGTGGGGAAGTAAGGGATTGCAGAGGTAAAATGAGATAAATCTTTATTTATTTATTTATTTATTTATTTATTTATTTATTTATTGTTGAGACAAGGTCTCACTCTGCCACCCAGGCTGGAGTGCAGTGGCACTATCTCAGCTCACTGCAACCTCCACTTCTTGGGTTCAAGCAATTCACTTGCCTCAGCTTCCCGAGTAGCTGGGATTATAGTCATGCACCACCACAGCTGGCTCATTGTTTTTGTATTTTTAGTAGAGACAGGGTTTCACCATGTTGGCTAGGTTGGTCTTGAACTCCTGACCTCAAAAGATCTGCCCGCCTTGGCCTCCCAAAATGCTGGGATTACAGGCATGAGCCACCACATCCAGCCAGAGAAATCTTGAATATAATAAATCACAATAAAGATAAGTTGCAGGATGAAGATCAACAAACAAAAATTAGCTGTGGTTCTACACATTTGCAATGAATGATTCAAGAAAGAAATTTAAAATCAAGCCCATTCACAATAACATCTAAAAATTTAAATATCTGAGAATAAATTTAACCAAGGAGATAGAAGACTCTGTGTGGAGTAGAGATTTCCACATACAAAATAATTTAGTTGTAAAACTACCTCATACCATGCACAAAATTAAGAAAACATACATAAAAAATGTAAGCAGAAGTTATAAAACAATAAAGCATTATTAAAACAATAATGTGTTACAATAATACATAGGGACAGAACCTCATGACCTTGGAATGGGCAATGGATTATTAGATACAACATCAAAAGCAGGAGCAACAAAAGAAAACAATAAGCACATTGAATCTATTAAAATGAAAAACTTTTGTGTATTAAATTACATTATCAAAGATATTAAAAAACATTTCAAGTGTTAATATATTTAGAGGGACACATACGTTCAAATCATAACAACTTCGTTAGTCACTAGTAAAATGCAGATTAAAGCTACAGTGACTTACCACTTCACGTGTACTAGGATGACTATAATAAAATGAAAAAAAAAGAAAACAACAAGTGTTGGCAATAATGTGGGAGAAACTGGAATTTTTGTATTTTGCTGGTGAGAAGGTAAAATTGTAGAAAGTTAAAATAGAGAAACTATTTGGCTGCTCCTTGGAAAGCTAAATATGGAATTACTATATGACGCAGACATTTTACTCCTTGGCTTATACCCGAAAGAATTGAAAACAGGAACTCAGAGAGGTATTTATATGCCAATGTTTATTGCAATGTTACTCACAATTGCCATAATGCGGATACAACCCAAATGTTCATCATGAAATGAATAAATGAAGAAAAAATGATTCAGCCCTTAATAAGAAATAAAATTCTAATGCCTGCTGCAACATGGGTTAAACATAAAAACACTGTGTTAAGCAAAATAAGTTAGACACAAGAGAACAAATGTATGATCACATGAGATATTTAGAATAGGCAAGTTCATAGAAAAAGAAAGTAGACTAAAGTTTACCAGAAGATGGGAAAAGGGAGGAATGAAGAGTTATTATTTACAATTTCTGTTTGGAATACTTTTCAGACAGTGGTAATGGTTTCACAACATTTTGAATGCAATTAATGCTAGAAATTAAGCACTTAAAATTGTTAAAAGGGCAAAAACAACAACAACAAAAAACTTATACAAACAGGTAAAGAAAAATAAACAAAGATATGTTAAGCCCAAAAGATAACAAACACTAACAATTATATAGTATTTTCAAATCCTAGGCTGCTTTTCCATATTTTTATAGGTTAACTCACTGAATATATACGACAGTCCTACAATGTCAGTATTATTATTTATCTCATCTCACTGGTGAGAAAATGAGGCACAGAAAGTTGAAATGACTTGTTAAGCATCACATAATTAGTAGATGGGAGAGCCAAGTTTGAAACCAGGCACCTTGTCTCTAAAATCCATGCTTTTAAACATACTTATAACTGTATTACTGCCTCTGGCTGACATTTAACCAAATGCTGAATGATTTGAATGAACCCGGTGCTGCCACAAGCAGGAGGCTAGGAGAAGTCAGTCTATTTACAGTCGTTCGGGTTTCATAAGGGCTATATAATTTACAAATTCAACTACCAATTGACAAAGTGGGTACATTTTTTGTGTGTATACTACCTTTTGATGTTTCTTTGAGTAAGTAGAATATGATGACTTTTCCTATTTGATAGTCTTTGAGCACGTGCTTTGTGCGTTTTTTAGTCATTGATAATCTACTAAAATATATTATCTTTAAAGAGACATTATGAGAGTTACAAAAACTTGTTGAGAAATACGGCTTTTCCTTTTTATTTAATGAATTCTTATAGAACTAAGAATATAATAATATAAAAACTGACCTATAGTCTTTCCAATATTATTTCTTTTCCAAAAATTGTGTGCCAATACTCCATTAATTTTTATGGATGTGATAATGCATATATCATATCAATATATAATACATTTATTGAACATCTATTTTATGCACAAGTAAATGCAAGCTCTTTCCACATCAGTGATAATTTCAGATGAACCCTGATGTTATTTTTCCCTGATGATGGTGGGTTTTTTTCAGTATTCTTTCATATCTAGCCACTTAGAAAACTTGGGAATAATTTGGGAGATAATGAAACACAACAAAAATATTATCTTTGGATCATGATGTTTTCACCCACATCAAAACAGTTTTAAGAAAAGTATTTATGATACTTTAATCAATGTAAGTATTCTCTGTTAAGTTTTAATAACCCTAGTATGAGATTTAAATAATTTTAGGCACAACCCAGAGGAAATTTATATGCTGTAAGCCAATGATCTCAGAAAAGTAACTATAGCCTTTTATTAGCAACTTTGATTTGCAGCAATGTTGATTGCCAGTTTTCACAAGTCTCCTTCCTTTTTCTCTTCTTCTCCACTCCCTCCCCTTCATCACAATCAAGTCTCAAACTAGAGCTCTCGGCTCCTGGGATCAATCTCTTCCAGAAAATCTGAAGCACAGCTTTCATCTGGTTCTGTACTTTAGCTGTTCCTGGCTGGAATTCAATTATATATAAGACACATGGCTGTTTCAAATTCAATAGGATTAAAAAAAAAAAAAAGTTGCTTCCGAGGGAACACTTGTTGATTACTAATAGATATTATTTGAGACTTGAAACATCCGGAATTTAGAAGAACCTACTTGGTAACTTTTCTGTTTCACATGTAACCAGGTTATTGAGAAATATGATTTAAATGAAATGTAAACAGGATATTAATATTTCATCAACTATTATCTTCAGCCTCACTTTTGGATTTTCTTTCTCTGAGCCTGGTGTACACTTCAGTAGACATGGCAGTTTTCTGGCCACTTGCATGCACTGATTAGTCCAATTCAAATAAATTCATTCTCACATTCAATTGAAAGAGTCTGTCTCCCCATTTTTCCTAGCTCCCAGTTTGACCTGACCTGCAGTGTGGATGGTGTAATCTGTTCTTTCACCCTTGCTACCTTCTCTCCTTGTATTTCTGGCTTCTCCATGGGTGAAAAACACATTAGAGAAAGAGGAGTAAAAGTTTGGTTATTAGTGCTGTTTCAAGTGTTCAAAGGCTGACTTTCTTTTAGAATGTATTTGTGAGCAATGGAGACTGTCTATTGGAATCCCTGGACTGAAGACTTTACTGATACAGGAAATAAACTCTATCTAATCACTAGAAACCCTCCTTCAGCATTTCCCCAAGGGGTATACACAACAATCTACCATTGCCGAATCCCCTCACAGTGAGAGGATGCCTCTTGGACAAGGTCCTTCAGAGTAACCTTGTGTCAAACTAATTTCCAGAGTTTCCACTGTTACATGGAAATTCAGAGTGCTAGATATTGCCTAGCTGTGCAACAGACCTGTTTCCTTTTCTTTCTGGATACACAGCTATTCTGTATTTCCCATCTTTTCTTAAATTTAATATGGACATATGTCTTGAGTTCTAGCCAATGAAATGTGAGTGTGAGTGCTGTTTCTAGGCTTGGCCCACTAATACCTGCCATATATAATCCTCCACTTTCTATTCACGTCTACCTCCTTGAGGCACAAAGACCTTGGAACACACATTTGAAAATGTTGGAAACACAATATAAAATAAACCAAGATGCTGCTAAAGTAGAGTTGTTTGCTTCTTTGTAATTTTAATGAGCAAGAATTAGATTTCCATCATACTTGAACCATTATACATTTTGGAGTTTGTCATGGCAGCTAGCCATACCTTAACTAGTTTATTCATGTAGTCTTAACAGGGATGCGAGATTAAGTAAATAAAAATAAAGACCATGCACTTAAATTTGAATTTCAGATAGACAAGGAATTATATTTAAGATAAATATGCTCCATGAAATATTAGGACCTACTTATGTTAAAAAAAAACATTCATTTTGTACCTGAAATTCAAATGTAACTGTGCATCCTGTATTTTATCCATCAACTCTAATTTTTACCAAACTAAAAATTGGATATACATGACATTCCCAATGATTCCCTTTTTTGTCATTCCATTGTCTCTGTCTGCTTCAGCTGGATTCTAATTTTTAGATGTCCATAGAAAAGAATGAGTTCTTAGCCTCTACATTCACATATGCATTAAAACTCCTAGGGGACATATGTAAGTCTCTTCCCAAAACTCCACCATCCAAGTCTACTCCAGTATCCTGGCATGATGTTTTCCAGTTCAGCAATCATCCATTCTGGGGAATTTTTTATGAGTCTTGGTTTCAATAGGCTCCCAAATCTCTATGCATGATTCTTTTTTTTTTTTTTGAGATGGAGTCTCACTCTGTCACCCAGGCTGGAGTGCAGTGGCGTGATCTTGGCTCACTGCAAGCTCCACCTCCAGGGTTCAGGCCATTCTCCTGCGTCAGCCTCCTGAGTAGCTGGAACTGCAGGCGCCCACCACCACGCCTGGCTAATATTTTTCTGTTTTTAGTAGAGACGGGGTTTCACTGTGTTAGCCAGGATGGTCTCGATCTCCTGACCTCGTGATCCACCCACCTCGGCCTCCCAAATTACAAGCATGAGCCACTGCGCCCAGCCTGCATGATTCTTTTGGAGCCCAAATTTGTTTGTGGCAGAGAGTGGCGTCGTGTCTCTTGGTAATCATATAACTTAACATTCAGAAGAACTCTTTCCCCTGATGAATTTAAGCCTTTTTTCTTATTCAGGCTGGAAGGGGTAGTAGGTGTGAAGGAAGGAGAAGGCCTGGTCAAATCAGAATAATTCCATGCTAATGTGCCCAAAAGCATCTCTTCAGAATGTGGAGCTTATTACCTATTGTTGTTTGGGGGTCTTCAGCAGCAATTATGAGACAACAGGAAAAGTTTCACTGGATACCCAATTAGATAAAAATTGGGAAAATGTGACACTCATTTACATACTCTTCATTTCACTGTAACATGACAGCATTAGAAAATCAAATACAAATAATGTTTCTTGGCTGGGCGTGGTGGCTCAAGCCTGTAATCCCAGAACTTTGGGAGGCTGAGGCCGGCAGATCCCTTGAGGCCAGGAGTTTGAGATCAGCCTGGCCAACATGGTGAACCCCGTCTCTACTAGAAATACAAAAATTAGCCAGGAGCGGTGGTGCCTGCCTGTAATCCCGGCTACTTGGGAGACCGAGGTGGGAGAATTGCTTTAATCCAGGAGGCAGAGGTTGCAGTGAGCCGAGATAGCACCACTGCACTCTAGGCTAGGCGACAGGCTGGACTATATGTGTGTGTGTGTTGTGTGTGTGTGTGTGTGTGTGTATATATATATATATATATATATATGTATTTCTTTTGTCCAGCATAGGTCAATGTTCTTGAGTTCCCATCTCCCATAAAATAGGACTGTCTCTTAGTTTAGAGCTTGCCAAACTCTGTAACAACACACATACTGTGTGGTCTGTGCTGTAGTTACAAACTTTATATTATTTTTGTGTCATTATATTTGTCAAAATATAATTGGAGTTTTATTCTGCTTATTAAATATTAAATTGGAGTTTCATTTTGTTTCTCTATTTATTTTAAATACTTTAACCTCTACTTCCCCCAAATTTGATTTATTTCTAGGAAGCATATTGTATTTCTTCAGATAGATAAGGGCAGTACAATTTAATGCACTAAAACCTGATATTTAGTATAATAATTCTTTAAGATTTCTATAGAAATAATGCCTTGAAAAATAAAAGCAATACATACTTTCAAGCCAATTTGAATAAAGTAAAATATTATATTTATGAGAGATAATAAGTTAAAGCTCTAGCAAAACTGATTACATATTATGTAAGAAGCTTGGGTTAGAGACAAGGATTTACACTATTTTATTTTTATTTTTATTTTTTTAACTATCACAAGAACAGAAAACCAAACACCACATGTTCTCACTCATAGGTGGGAATTGAACAATGAGATCACTTGGACACAGGAAGGGGAACATCACACACCGGGGCCTATTGTGGGAAGGGGGGAGGGGGGAGGGGGAAGGAATAGCATTAGGAGATATACCTAATGTAAATGACGAGTTAATGGGTGCAACACACCAACATGGCACATGTATACATATGTAACAAACCTGCACATTGTGCACATGTACCCTAGAACTTAAAGTATAGTAATAAGAAAAAAGAAAAAAAAAAGGGAGGAACTTCATACACTATTATTTTTAACTTTTCAATATCAGTTCTTAGATCTATGGGGAAGGAATGTGAAACCAGGAAAACAAAAGGATTCAAATCATTTGATTATGTTACATGTTATTTATATTATACAGTATTCTGTTTCCTCAATCTAATTTTCTGTGGCTAGTATCTGAAAATATTTGGTTTAATACAACAATACAGTTTATGAGATTGATGCATAAAGCAAAAACAGAATGTACAGTGATCTTCTAACTATTTAGTAAAAATGTAAGAAAGCTAGCCAGTGAAAATCAAATTTGATATTTCACATTATGAGTTTTACTCAATATTTAGAAAATATTGAAAACATCTGCAAAGAAAAGATAAACAAAACAGAATATATGGAACCTTATTAACTCTGGATAGGAAATAGCCCAGAACAGGAGTTGGCAAACTTTTCTGTAAAGGTTCAGATAGTAAATATTTTAGGCTTTGTGGGCTGTACAGTCTCTGTAGCAATACATAAATGAATAAGCATGATTATGTTTCGATAAAGCTTTAAACACAACTAAAAGCTGTAGGCTAGGTTAGGTCCAGGTGCCAGAGTTAGTCTACTTCTTATCTATAGTAAGTACACATTGCATTACTCTCAACCCACCAACAAAGACTATTTAATTAACTGCTTCTTGGTTTATAAATATATTCTAGGGTAGGGCGCTGTGGCTCACGCCTGTAATCCAAGCACTTTGGGAGGCCAAGGCAGACAGATCACTTGAGGCTAGGCGTTTGAGATCAGCCTGGCTGACATGGTGAAACCCCACCCCTACTAAAAATACAAAAATTAGCCGGGTGTCGTGGCAGGTACCTGTGGTCCCAGCTACTCAGGAGGCTGAGGCACAAGAATCGCTTGAACCCAGGAGGTGGAAGTTGTAGTAAACTGAGATCGCACCAGTACACTCTAGCCTGGGTGATGGAGCGAGACTCTGTCTCAATAAACAAACAAACAAACAAACAAAAAGTACATTAAATACTTCTAGTCCTGGTTAATACTTGCCTTAACTTCCCAACAAGACCCATCCTTCCTTGGAAACTCATCATTGGTATACTGAGAATCTGCTAATTTCTTCATAGATGAATTTATAAAAGATAATTGACTCAAATCAAATGTAATTATTTATCAAGGTGTTTGTGGTTTTAAAAGGTTGAAAATGTTGAGACAATGAAGTCTATTACTAAATGATAAAGTAATGCTTTCTGTAGATCATTGTACTTTTCTTAATCTATTTGTTTTTGTTTTTAACTTGGTTTAGGGAGGATCCAAGAACAGCAGTTAAGTGATTTTGCTTTGAGCATTTGAGATTTCTCATCAAGTATTTATAATTCATTTATGGTCAATCAGAGACATTTTCATTAGTTATTACCCCTTTGACTGCTTCTCTTTCCGCATAGCAGAGCACTTATTTGAAATAACCCTCTGGATGAAGTGCTTCATGGGGTGAATAGCACTGTAATTTAAAAAATAGCCTCATGGTGGCCATGTGTATCTGTCCTCTTCCCTGAATTCCAATTATGTAAAATTAAATTTTCCCTGATTCATAAAATCAACAGATATTTGTAAAGAACCTGTTGGATACAACCTGTACTTGAAATTAGACATTGAGTGAGGTTTAGCTATATAAATATATAGGGTGAACTGCTATTTGTGAAATCAGGAAAAAAAAAAAAAGAATAATGACTTCAATAAAATTTTCATTGTAAGGCAGAAGTATTTCTAGCTTTACTATCTTAAATCTTGCAAGGTAAGAAAACAATGAATCCTATGGGATTATAATGCCCTTTTGGGGATTTCTAGTGAATGTTGTTGAAGTAGAAGACGTTTGATGAGCTTCCAATAAGTTATTTACAGATTTAGATGCTTCAGCTTCTGTTTTTCTCTTTCTTTGGTTTCCCTAGAGACAAATTCTTATTTCATTTTTTTCCCCTTCTTTGAGTCACTTTTGGTTCAGTTTCTTTACTTTGACTGCAATAAGAAAAAAAAATGTTTGTCTAGAATTGGGTGCTCGTGTTATCTTATGTAAGTTTGTGAGATGCTCACCAAACTTCTGTCTTTCTACCTCCCACCAAAGTCCAGACAATTCTCATTTTTCGTAGTAGTTATGTTCTGTGAAGTCACTGCAAACACTGAGTTAGAAAGCACAAAACCATTGCTCCTAGGAGAAATACAGGGTTAGGTTTCTGACAGCCTCTGGTCACATTTTTGTCAGCCAGTCAATATGTAACCTGTTGTATGCATATTTCTATTTTAAAACACCTTGTTTAATATATATTGTTGACTCTTTAACTTTGAACTATTTGTCAACAACATTATAATTCATGCCTCAATACAATTTATCTAACACCTTACTTTTCTTCTCCATAAGGCACATCACAGCCTTTTTATGTTTAGGAAACCAAGAGAGCATTTCATCCCTATGTTTTGGGACCATTTTAAACATTGAAATCTCCAACAAAAAGCGCAAAAATGCAGAGAAAATAAAAACAGCCAAGAAAAGCATGGCACTAAGTAGACTGCCAAAAACACTTGTTTCTAGTGTGGTTGTTGAAGCAAGAGGGTAGAGCACTGCCTTGTTTGAACACAGTTGGGAATGTGCTTTATAGGTGACCCAATTTTTTTGATGCCCTATGCATGTCTTTGAATAACCATGAAAACACTGTGTGTATTAACTTGGGGGTTAAAAATACATTTAACTAGTAGGTAAGTTTGTTAATATGGAACTCGTAATAATGAAGATCAACTGTACTTTCAGCCCATTTTCTTCCTTTAAGTCATTTTTTCCTACCTAGTTTTTTTCAAGTTTACCTCATAACAAGATGAAAAGGAAATTGATGCTTCTTTTTACTTGACTTCTATCATACACAGTTTAACTTAAGGTGCAACACTCTTGAGGCAGTATTCAGAAATGAAATAAAATATATTATTGAATTGCCTTGCAAAATGCTCAGTTTCTGCTTTGATGATGCAAATCTTTTGCAAAATAAATTTCAGTAGTTATAATTTCAGACTATTATAAGTAATACATTTTTAAAGTTTAGAGTCTATGCTGCGTAAAAAATAACTGTTTTGTCACATGGTTAAGTACTCTTTGCATATTGAAAAAATATTGCAAATTTTGAGTTTATAAATAGAAAATAGCTTGGTACCATATTACTTTAAAGAAGTCTCAGAGTATATGCATAATAATACTCTAAACAAAATAATTCCCTGACGTATATTTGACTCAGCTCCAAATACCTCATTGACATTAAGCTCCATGAAGGAAGAGACTCTGCCTCTCTTGATCAAGGTTGTTTGACCAGTACATAATATAATGCATGACACAAACGTGGATTAAATTAGTAAATGATTCAGCCCACAAATACAAAAACCTAAAAAATTAGAATTTCTTCTCCAGAATCTATCTTCCCAGAGTTAATGAGTCCTTAAACCTTCTTTTGCTTTTGTTCTCTTCTATTATGCTAGTTTCACTATACTTTTATGAGTAATCTTATAGGATAATTAATAATATGTTACTATTAGTCAATAACAGTGTTTTGATTTCCTAGGCAATCCAAATTTTATCAAGATCTTCATGACATTTAACAAGCCAGGTATTTGGTCTACGTCCCTTTCCCCTCTTTCTCCTTAACTTTATATTCTGTTTCCAGTCCGAGATAAAACTGAAACACAATACAAGCAAGCTAGAAATAAATTTTTAAAATACTAAGGAAACCTCCAAATAATCAGAAAGTTAGAAATATATTTTTAAAATAGCACATGGGTCAAAGAAAGAGTTACAATAAAAATTAGAAAATATTTTGACTGTCAACAAAGCACTACATATCAAAAATTGGAGTCCAGCTCAATATACAATTAGAAAAATCATGTAGCTTTATGTCAGAAAAGGTAAATGGCTAAAAATTAATGAGCTAAGCATTCATCTAAATACCTTCAAAAATTGCAGCAAATGATACCTGAAGAAAATGGAAGAAAATAAATTATAAGAACAAAAGAGGTATTAAGACAGAAAACAAACAAATGTTATTAAGACTTCACAAAACTAAAAGCCAACTCTTTAAAAAGGATAAAATATTGAGAAGCACATAGATAACTAAAGAATAATAAAAGACAAAGAGAACAAACAACCAATAACAGGATGAAATGAAAAAGGAACCATCATTAACAATCTTACCAACATTAGAAAGATATCACTTACAATCATTTCAAAAATATTAAAAAGTAAAACATAGGAATAAATTTCACTAAAATATGCAGCATCTCTAAAGAAACACATAAACTATAATTAAGGGAAAATATAAAACACCTTACTAATAAAGAGAGAAAACGTTTAATGGACTGGAATATTTAATACTGATGATGTCAGTTTTCCTCAAATTGATATGTGAATTTAGTGCATCACAACCAATATTGCAACAGCTTTTTGTTCCAGAATTCTAAAAGATCATTCTAAATTTATGTAGAATTACAAAGACACAAGACTAGCCAGAAAACTTGTAAACCGAAGATAAAGGTGAGATCACTTGCTTCTATGACATTTACTAAAACTAATGGAAGGGCGGTTGTTGGTATAAAGATAAACAAAGAAATAGATCAGAATTAGATTTCAGTAACAGACACAGACACGATATATAACAAAAGTGAATTTACAGAGCAGTGAAAAATAAAAACTATTCAATAAATAATGTTGGATTATTGGATATGCAAATGAACAAATATAAATTTGACTCCTACATCACACTCTCTTTGGAAGTCAATACCAGGTAGACTGAAACTCTGAATGTGAAAGGTAAACGCCATTATAAAATAATGTGGAAAAATACCTCCCCTTGGGGGGTTAAGAAAGTATTTATTTCACAGAACACACACACAAAAAACTATAAAGTAAAATATTAGTAAGTATAGTATACAGTATAGTAAAATTATACAATTCTGTTTATTCAAAGACATAACTAAAATAGTGAAAAGACAAGCCCCAGCATAGAAGATACTTGTAATACATATAACAAAAAGTGCTTGTTTTTTGAAACTATGAAGAATTCCTATAAATCAGTGAGGAAAGTAGTCCAAAAGAAAATATCTATAAGAAATAAACAGGCACTTCAAAAGAGAGGTTTTACAAATGCCCCAAAAACATTTAATGTTTGCTAACCTCATTGGTAACCTAACCTCCTTGGTTAGGTTTTTTAAGCAATGAGGTTTGTAACCTAATAACACTTAGGAAAATTTAAGTTAATACAGAAGGTGATATGAACATGTCACCACCAGAATAGTTACATATAAAAATACTAAATGTGCCGTATGTTGACAAACATATGGAACACTGGAACTCCATACACTGTTGGTATGTTTGTAATTTATGGCTACTTTTGAAAACGGTGTGGTATCACTTACTTAAATTGAACAGACACACACTCTATGACCCATCAGTTCACTGTCTAAGTATATGCCCAATGTATCCATGCACCTAGATATAGTATTAGAGGAAGGCACAGTGGATATAAGAATGATGTTCTGTGGGCTATCAAGTTGATTAAGTTCCAACAGACTATGTGATGATTGAAAAGTAGAGGAAAATCAACATACCCTTAAAGTAATAAAGTAAAGTTATAGGGTTGACCTTACTACATGAAATCAAACTGCTACTGAGTTTTATTTCTGGGAGGTATTGCAGGGTGAGGAGTATTTTCTGGGTCAAAAGCTCCATACCACATGTCTGGGGCTGGGTTGCTTTTCTTCAATTAAAATACCGGTAGAAAATATAGCAGCTTAGCATTGCGTGTCTCTGGAAGTTAGGGTCAAGTCATTTCTCAGAAAGTCTGGGTATTTTCCTTTGCTCAGTGTACAGTATCTTTGGTAAATACCACACATTCAGAATATTGACCATTTGGTGTTGTCTAAGCACAAAGACCTCAATGTCCTCTCAAGAGGAACAGACAAGAGGCCATAAATTCTCACTATAGTGACTGAGGTTATGTTTCTTCTGTTCATACCTAGGATTTTTCCTATGTTCAGCAACATCTTTCTTGATTGGTTTCTCCTATATTTCATTTCTATGATCACTGTGATCAATTTGCCCTTTCCATAGATCCTTGAAGGCCAAAACTCATCAGCATTTTACCCCTCTGCCATATTATAGTAATTACACCTACATCATCTATAGCAACTAAACACCATCATTCTGGGACCCATTTATTCCCACTGAGGCAAGAACCCAACCCCTTGTAGAATCTCTTATTGTCATATCCTGCCTACAGAGAACAACCCTCAAGCCCACAAAGAGTTTTTCAAGGATACTGGTTCTCATGGTGTCAATAAATTCTTAATTTGGATGAAGGGAGAGCCCAAGTAGTTGGCTAATGAGTGGCTGAGTAATATGCACATAATAGAGCCATTTTAACATGCCTATTTCCCTAGCCTCAGATTCATTCCTGAACATGGTATAGAAGTTCCAACATTTCAACGTCATTGACTACGGACTTCAATTATTTAACACAGCAAATCGATAATGCCACTTCCAGATGTGCATGCTAACACATTAATTCTTGACCCTGATATGAGTGCACTCGTCAATACATTTAGTTCAATGAAGTCTTATAATTTGGTCCTTCCTGGAATAACACCCTCAGAATTTACTCCCACAATTGTTGCCTATATCACTGCTGATTCAAATAATAATATTTTGTATCTCTTTCAATATATAGAATATCTATTTCCAGAGGAGAACTTCTCCAACAAATTTGTGTGGGATCAATTTCACTAGGGACTTGTAGATAATAAGTAGTTATGGGGTGGGTCCTGGGTATCAGAAGATCCACCTCTTAGGTAACTGTCTCAGCTACAGTCACTGGAATTGCCACCTCCACTGATGAAGGAGTTCCAGAGAGATTATGGGGGACCAAAGTGTTCAAATTCCTCTGTGTCTACCAAAGGCACTTATCTAACATCTCGGAGTACCACTACTTCTTCCCTAACGCTACTGTCATAGGAGACTTGCTTGATTTGCTGCTGCAACTCTGCAACCTTCATAATTGATTCTAGACTTGTTGTTCACAGCCATTTATTCTCTGTAACTGCAGTAGAGCAGAAGCTCATTCAAAGTTACCAGTCAGTCTTTCTGATTGTCAGCTTTTCAGGTAGACATTCAGGACTATTTTCAGATGGACATTCAGGAGTCAACTTCCTTTTTCTCTATTGATGTTCTTTAGGGTTGTCAGATGAAGTCAGCTGACCCTAGTAACTTTTCAGTGCCAATTATAGTAGCTAAGTGCCGTAATCAGTAGCTCTCTTAACGTTGTACTCTTAGCTTTACCACATCCTATGAATCTATTGTTAATAAGTTAAATGTGATATCATTACCTTTCAGGGATTATTTGCATTCCAT
>NW_012115132.1:6951627-6952740 GCF_000951035.1 Colobus angolensis palliatus
TTTTCAGATGGACATTCAGGAGTCAACTTCCTTTTTCTCTATTGATGTTCTTTAGGGTTGTCAGATGAAGTCAGCTGACCCCAGTAACTTTTCAGTGCCAATTATAGTAGCTAAGTGCCATAATCAGTAGCTCTCTTAACGTTGTACTCTTACCTTTACCACATCCTATGAATCTATTGTTAATAAGTTAAATGTGATATCATTACCTTTCAGGGATTATTTGCATTCCATTTTCCTTGGCTAGGATATTTGTGCAGTCCACAGCTATGCAAGCAAACTATTCCCAGAATTCTGTTTTGTAAAATAGTTACTTCACATCAATTATTATAACAAGTTCCTGGAAGAAACAGATAACGCACTCAAATGAATATATTTGAGAAACAGCTTAATAAAGGGATGCATAATAAAAGTAAGGACAGAGTATAAGAAAACCACAAGGAATAGAGCAGTACCCAAGGACTGGAAGGGGTTTGCAGGGAAACATTGTCACTCTGAAGGCTGAAATGGTAAAGAAATGAAGTAATTACAGGAATCTAGAGAGAGACAAAACCCAGAGGGAAGAAAACCAGGCAGATAGAGGGGGTGGGGGCCAATTAATAGGAGTGTGACCTTCATTGGGAAATAGCCAATTCACAGTGGTTTTGCAGGGGCAGTATCTGGGTAAATTAGTGCACTAAGATAACTTTCCCTCTTCCTGATGATCTCCAGTCCAGTAGCAGAACCCCACAGAGAAGCTACAGGGCAAGGGAGCCCAGGTGATGATTTCAATCAAGTCAGTCTCCTAGGGTACTGAGAAGGATGAAGAAGGGTGGAGAGTGGATATGAAGTAGTAATTCCATATGTCCTTACAAGGCAATTGTAAGGACCTTACAAGGTCCTTCACATGACCTAAGAAAGGAAGTGGATGAAGCTGTGGTATTCTTATTAATGGGATACCTGTAAAAGGAGTTCCATCACCAGACAAGAATTGGAACCAAAGGAGAACTTTCCTTATCTTGCTTAGAGGATGGAAGACATTTATAAGCAATGAATGGCTGATATTAAAGATTCATGCATAGTGTAGCACTATAATTAAGGCATCAAGTATCAATGTGACATAAAATTCCTGCTGAC
>NW_012115132.1:6954716-7028046 GCF_000951035.1 Colobus angolensis palliatus
ACAGAAAACCAAACACCACATGTTCTCACTCATAGGTGGGAACTGAACAATGAGAACACTTGGACACATGGCAGAGAACATCACACACCGGGGCCTGTTGGGGGGTTGGGACTTGGGGGAGGGATAGCATTAGGCGACATACCTAATGTAAATGGCGAGTTGTAAATGGGTGCAGCAAACCAACATGACACATGTATACCTATGTATCAAACGTGCACATTATGCGCATGTACCCTAGAACTTAAAGTGTAATAATAATAAAACTCTCCTGTTCTCTGACATTCCATAAAATTATATTGTCAGTGCTCAAGGTGATTTGGTCTTATGCCATCTGTGCCTTAATTGTTTTAAAATAGTACTTTCCATAAGTCTGATAAAAATTGTAAGTGTTAAGAAAGCATTCTGTCGAATTTTAGCACAGCTATTTTTTTCTCATATGGTATTGCATATATTAAAGCTGCATGTTACAATCACTGGCACCTTAGGTTTAATGACATTCCATGTGACATTGTCTCCTGTATGCTAATTTTAATATACATTCACAGGGAAAAAAAGGCAAAAAGGCATATGACTAATTATTAAAATATAATTTTAATGAAATTCGTATTAAGATCTTTCTGTGTTTTTATAATTTAAAAAGTTTTAATTATAGGCATACATTAAGGAGTCTCAAATTTGACTGGTCCTATGGCATATAGAAGAAAGTTTGCTTTAAAAGGAGTCTGTGTATTCTCAAGTGTCTGGACCAAGTACTCAAACAAATTTGTTCAAAATAGACCAAAGCATCAAGATTTAGAGGTCCAATCTCAGAATTTCTGTTTCTACATTTCAGATAGAATTTTGAGATTTGTTTTTAAAGAGCACTACAGGTGATTTTCATGCAAAATTACTTTGGAAAACTATTAGTCTGTAGCATATTAAAATAACTATCATGACCTGAGGTTATAGTCACCCCAAGATAAGAGACAATTACCAATAATAACCACTATACTGAACATCTCATGCATATTACCAGGCACTAGATTAATTTAATTTAGAGAAATCATGAGGCAGGTATTAAAACTTTTATTTAATAACATGAAAATGTAATAAATTTCCAGTTGTTCTATGTAACCACACGTGGCCAATAAGGAATTAATATAACAGTGTCTTAAATTAGGAAACATAAATAAAAGCTTATTAATTTGCATGTTAACAAATTTGTGATTATGTAATTTGTGATTATTTAATTTAGGATGATCTGGATAGAAGTATTTTCCTTTCACTGTCTATAGAGACAAGCTTGATTATACAATTAATAAAGCCAATATCATTGCAAAGGTTTATTTCAATCTGTTCTACATAGCAAACTATGTTTGAAAAAGTAAGTTAATCATAATTTATGAATGGAAGCTACTAATTTCAAATTAATCTCATATTTTCATTTCAAAAGTACCAGTAGGACTTCTAATCAAAAACAGTTATTAGTAGTTAAATGTAATCCAATAGTTATTTTTCTGCATTCTAAAAATCAATCTTTTGCTGTTAGAGTGGTTTTCTTACCTTCACTTTCATTTTGTATAATAGAAAAATTAAGAGACTAGAACAAGCTCATATGGAAAACTTACATCCTTATCCATTTAAGTAATGATAAGAATTTTGTATCTTAAGAAGCTTATCATTCCATTTATTCCTAAGCACAACTGTATGAATGAATGTGGTATTAAAACCTGTGTAAAAATTAGGAACCAGAGTCAGAAAGGACAGGTGACTGTAGCAGAGATAATGTCATATGTTAAACATGTTTCATTTTTTCTCTGGGGCATAAAGGAACACTGGCTTTTTCAGTTTGTATGAATTTACATTGGGCCTTTTATCTAGTTTTGGTCAATGCAGAGATAACAGACTTTCACGTCAGGCTCACTAAAATCATTCTATTTTGTCCTTCACATGAGACCGTACAGTCCATCTGTTGAAGATTAAGGTATCCTGAATGCACAGAACCTGGCTAACCAAGATACCACTTGGAATGAATCACCCAACCTTGTCAGAATTTGCAACGAAAAACTTTTATTGTGTCTTGACACAACAAAATTAAAATTTGAGTTAGTTTATTGCAGAAACTAAAACCAGTCATCCTGACAAATAGAGAGACTTGACTCAGCAATTAGAGCTGGTAAGTGGCAGAGTCAGAGTTAAAAGAATAGACATGCCTTCTAATTTCTGATTTAGTATTCTGTGTTCTACTTTCACCTGCCATATTCCTGTAACAATAAGAATTTCCCTGGAGGTGGAGACCATGTATAAATTACCTAAATAAACGCTACTAGCTATTTTTTTTTAATTCTCATTTGTCAAACATTTTATTTTTGGGGGTTTATATCATGTATTCAATACCAAAGATGCCAAATCAGTTCTAATTCACATGCCAATACTTATCATTAAGTAATCATATTGTAAAGATATATGTCAAGAAAGGGATCAAGATGCCTGACTAGATGCAAGTAGTATCTATCTCCTTCATGGAGAGGAACAAGAATAGCAAGTAGGTGCTTACATTTCAAAGAGATTGTCTAGGCGAGTACAGTAGGATTCATCAGAGAAGAGACAGGAAGCACCAGAAGGAAGTAAGGAAAGCATTCACAGCATCCTGCCCAGCCAAGAACTGAATGAAAAATGGGAGACGTCTCTGGATTCAGGGAAACAATAAGAGAGAAATTCTTACTGTTAGGACTTCACATCCGAATGGGCTCTTAAAATCTTGGCTACAGGAGAAACCTTTGACTCACTAGGGCCTCAGGCCTGACATATAGAGCTGCCTAAAGATTGCACAGAGACATGGCTCCAAAAAGAAAATCACACAGAATCTGACAGTCATGTGAGCCTAGAGCAGCCTCAGCTGGGTGCCACTTTGAGAGCCTAACTACTGGCGATTTACAGACACTGCGCTGTAACTGTTCCAGGGAGGGACAAGTAAGACTGGGCACTCCCATGCACTCCTGGGAGAGTTCCTACGACCCTTCTGTGGGTTGCTATTGAGACTTAGATGTGACTAAACTGCAGTCCCCACAGGATCTTTCCCACATTGCTATCCCAAGATGCCATCTTGAGAATTTAATACTGGACTGTGTTTTACCTTTGGGCTTACTTTGAGTTGACGTGGCTGCAGCCATCACCTGGCTGAGGAATTATAGATAAATCAGACTGTCCTGCACACACCTAGGACAATACCCATTGCCCTGCAACAGGGCAACTGTAAGACTCACTAACACTGAAGCTAGAGTAAGCTGCTCTAGGGCCTAAAACCAGGCATACTCACCCCATAGCAGCTATCACTGGGGCCCAAAGACTCTCTTCAGTTGATGTCCAATTCCCTAGTAAAACTTCATCACAGCCTTAACTAATAACTATACCGTAAGCCACTGAGGAAATTACAGATACCACTTACCCTGTATACTGCTGAAAAAGTCATAAAAAGATTACACTACCACAGGCCTCCCAAATCAAACTCAAAGTATCCTACTCAACCAACAATGTACACACATCTTCAGAAATATTCTTCCCTACAAAAGCAATTTTAAAAAATTGGAACAAGCCCCTGATACACCAGATGTGCAGATATCAATGGAAGGACACAGGAAACATGAAAAAGCAAGGAAAGCTGATACCAACAAAGGACCACAACAATCATCCAGCAACAGATCACAATCAAAATTAATCACTCAAAATGCCAGATAAAGAATTCAAAGTATCTATTTTAAAGAAGCTGAATGAGATGCAATTAATAATCTGAAAAACCCAATACAAAAAATAGAAAATCAATTGAGAAAATAAATAAAATATTTACCAGGGAGACATATATATTGAAAAGCAATAACAACAACATACAAGCAGAAAATCTGTAAATAAAAAATTCAATGAGAAAATACAAAATACATTCAATAATAGACTATACCAAGCAGAAGAAAAAACCTCAGAACTTAAAGATGGGTCTTTGAAATAGTCTAGTCCAACAAAAATAAGGAAAAAACGAAGAAAATAGAATGAACAAAGTCTTCACAACATCTGGGACTACAGAAAATATTAACACTTATGAATTATTGATGTTACTATGGGGCTAGAGAGATAAAAAAGCTGAGAAAACCTATTTAAAGAAATAATTGATGAAAACATCCCAGGGCTAGCAAGATAATTGGACCCCCATATGCAGGAAGCTCAGCAATACTGCATAGCACAAAATACATAGCACAAAAGGACATCATTATGACATATTATATTCTGAATTTATAAAGTAAAAATGAAGAACTTTTAAAATTTTCAGGTGAAAGGATTTAGTCACTTATAAAAGAAATCTCATTATACTAATAGCCGACTTTTCAGCAGAAACCTTACAGGCCAGGGAAGAATATGATAGAATTTTCAAAGTGCTGGAAACAAACAAAAAAGGCAAATCCGTCAACAAAAAATGTTATATCCTGCCTGAATAAGCAAATAAACTTCATAAATGAAGGAGAAATAAAGCATTTCTCAAACAAGCAAATGATGATGGAATTTGTCACCAGTAGACTGGGCCTATAGGAAATGCTCAAGGAGGTCTTAAGCATGGAAACGAAAGGTTGATATTCATGATCATGAACACACATGGAAATGTAAAGCTCATAGACCTTATAAAACAATCACACAAAAGAGGAAAACAAGAATCAAAAGGCAACATGACATAATTTCATAAAATCACAGACAAAAAGAGAAAATCAAAGAAATAATTCATAAAACAACTTGAAAACAATTAACAATATGACAGGAACAAAGCCTCATATATCAATATTAACCTTGAATATAAATGGATTAAATACTACAGTTAAAAGATACAGATTGGCAGAATAAATTTAAAAATATATGATTAAACTATATGTTGACTACAGGAAACTCACCTTACCCATAGAACACATAGATTGAAAGTAAAAAGATGGAGAAAAATATTCCACATAAGCAGAAACCAAAAGTGAGCAAGCAGAGAGGTACATTTATATCAGATAAAACACATTTTAATCAAAAAGAGTTTTTAAAAAAGACAAGTTTATTATATGATGATAAAGAGATAAATTATCAAAGAGAATATAACAATCCTAACTATATGTGCACCCAACGTCAGAACTTCCAAATTTGCAAAACAAGAATTTTTCTAGACCTAAAAAGGGAATAGAGGACAATACAGTAATAGTAGGGGACTTCAACACCTCACTCACAGCAGCAAAAAAATTATTTGGACAGAAAATTAACAAAAATTATTGAATTTAAATTGAACTTTGGACCAAATAGACCTAAGAAACATTTACAGAACATTCTACCCAACCACTACAGAATATAAATTCTTTTCATCAGCACATGGAACATTTTCTAAGACAGACCAAATGTTAAGCCACAAAACAAGTCCTCGTAAATTGTAAAATATGAAATAATATCAAGTAAGTTCTCATATCACAGTGGAATAAACCTAGAAATCAATAACAAGAGGAACTTCAGAAACTATACAAATCTATAGAAATTAAATAGCATGCTCCTGAATGATCACTGGGTCAATAAAAAATTTAAGACAAATTTTTTTTAAAATGTGAAACAAATGAAAATGAAAACACACCATACCAAAACCTGTGGGATATTGCAAAAGCCTATAGCAATAAATGATGACATCAAGAAAGCAGAAAGATCACAAATTAACAATCATACATTCTCCCTCAAGAAATTAGAAAAGAAAGAACAAACCAAACCCAAGGTTAGCAGAATATAAGATATAACAAAGATCAGAGCAGAACTAAATGAAATAGAGGCCAATAATTACAAAAGATCAACAAAAGAAAAGATTGTTTTTTGAAAAGATAAACAAAATTGAAAAACCACCAGCTACAATAACAAAGAATAGAGAAGATCCAAATAAACACAATCCGAAATGCAAAAGGATATTAGAACTGATGCCACAAAAATACAAAAGATCATCAGAGACTATTCTGAACAACTATATGCTCAGAAACTAGAAAACCTGGAGGAATGAATAAATTCCTGGAAGCACACGAACTTCTGAGACTAAACCAGGAAGAAGTAGAATTCCTAAACAGACTAATCATGAGTAGCAAGATTGAAGCAGTTCTAATAAATCTCCCAAGAAATAAAAGGTCAGGACCAGATGAAGTCACTGACAAATTTTATCAAGCATACAAAGCCAAACTAATACCAGTCCTCTTATAACTATTTCAAAAAATTTTGGAGGACGATTAAAATTCTCCATAACTCATTCAACAAGGCCAGTATTATCCTCATATCGAAACCAGGCAATGACACAATAAAAAAAGAAAACTACAGACCACTATCTACCTGATGAACATAGATGCAAATATCCTCTGTAAAATACTAGCAAATTGAATTCAACAGCACATTAAATACATAATACATCATGGTCAGGTACGCTTTATCCCAGGGATGCAAGGATATTTCAACATACACTAATTAATTTGATACATCATATATACAAAATTAAGTATAAAAACCACATGATTATCTCAATAGATGCAGAAAAAGCATTCAATAAAATTCAGGATCCCTTCATGATAAAAATCTTCAACAAAATAGACATAGACACAATGTACGTTAACATAATAAAGGCCATGTATGACAAACCAATGGCCAACATCGCACTTAATGGGGAAAAGTTGAAAGCATTTTCTCTAAAACCTGGAACAAGAAAAGAATGCCCACTTTCACCATTTCTACTCAACATAGTCCTGAAAGTCCTGATTAGAACAATTCAGGCAAGAGAAAAAAGCAAAAGGTATTTAAATTAGAAAAGATGAAGTCAAATTATCCTTGTTTTCTGCTAATGTGATCGTATATCTAGAAAACCCTAAAGACTTTGCAAAAATACTCCTAGATTTGACAAAATCAGTACAGTTTCAGGATACAAAATTAACATACAAAAATCAGTAGTGTTTCTGTACACGAATAACAATCTAGCTGAGGACCTAATCAAGAAGGCAATCCCATTTATGATAGCTATGAAATAAGTTGAAGTACCTAGGAATATATTTAACCAAGGATGTGAAAAGTCTCCATAGGGAGAACTATAAAATAATGATAGAAGAAATCGTAGGTGACCACAAACAAATTTAAAACCATCTCTTGCTCATAGACAGGAAGAGTCAATATTGTGAAAAGGCTAGACTGCCCAAATTATTCTACAGATTCAATGCAATACCTATTAAATTACCTGTGTCATTTTTTTTCACAGAATTAAAAAAAATCTAAAATTAATATGGAATGCAAAAAGAGCTCAAATTGCCCAAGAAATCCTACATGAAAAGAACAAAGCTGGAGGCATCGAATTACCTGACTTCCAATTATACTACCAGGTTATAGTAACCAAAACAGTGTTGTACTAGTATAAAAATATAAAAATAGACACAAAGATCAAGAGAACAGAATAGAGAACCCAGAAATATAGCCACATACCTTCAACCAACTGATCTTCACCAGGGCCAAAAATATACAATGAGGAAATAACACACTTTCAATAAATGGTACTGAAAAAAATTGGATATGCAGAAGAATGAAACTGGACTGATATCCCTCACCAAATAAAACAGTTAACTCAAGATGGATAAAAGACCTAAACCTAAGACAAGAAATTATAAAAATGTTAAAAGAAAACCTAGGAAAAACTCTTCTGGACATTGATCTAGACAAAGAATTTATGACCCAGTCTGCAAAAGCTAACGCAACATAAACAGTAATAGATAAATGAAAATTAAACTAAAAAGCTTCTGCACAGTTAAAGTAATAATCAGTAAGCAGATACCTTACAGAAGAGAAAGAAATAATTGCAAGATATGCACTGGCCAAGGGGCTCATATTGAGAATTTCCAAAGAAATCAAACAATTCAACAAGAAAAAATAAAATAACCCCGTTAAAAAGTGAACAAGAACATGAATAGATGTTTTTCAAAAGTAGATATACAAGCAGACAACAAACATATGAAAAAATACTCAACATCACCAATCATCAGAGAAATGCAAATTAAAACCATAGTGAGGTAGCATCTGACATCAGTCAGAATGACTATTATTGAAAAGTAAATAAGCAACAGATAATGGTGAGGATATGGAGAAAAGGAAACAATTATACACTCTTGATTGGAATGTAAATTTACAAAATCTTTATGGAAAACAATATGAAGATTTATCAAAGAATTAAAAATAGAACTATCATTTGATTTAGAAATTCCACTGCTGGGTGTATAGTCAAAGGGAAAAAAAGTCAGTACAACAAAAAATATCTGCACTCATGTTTACCACAGCACTATCCACAGTAGCAAATATACAAAATCAACCTAAGTGTTGACTGAACCTAAGTGATTGTAAAAGGAAAATATGGAATACACACACACACACCATGGAATACCATCCAGGTATAAAAAAGAATAAAATAACATCTTTTGCGGCAACATGGATTAAAGTGGAGGCCATTGTCTTAAGTGAAATAACTCAGAAAGTCAAAAACCACACATTAACACTTACAAGAGGGGGTAAATAATGCGTACCCATGGATATACAGGGTGGAATAGTAGACATTGGAGACTCCAAAAGATGGGAGAGTGGGAGGGGATTGAGAGCTGAAAGTTACCTATTGCATACATTGTTCACTATTTGGATGATTGATGTACTAAATCCCAGACTTCACCACAGTGCAATATACGCATTTAAGAAATCTGCAAGTGTACCCCTTAAATATATAAAATTAACAAATTTTAAACACAAAAGGAAGATAAAATAATAAAATCTCAAGGAAATGTACTTTGAAATACAATAATTTGATATTAAAAGTGAAAAAAAAACCTTTTGTCAATAAGGGTTCTAAGGATACTTCTAGACTCAGAATGACTAAAATTGTGATTGTATCTGCCAAGTTCCTACCTAGGTAAGGAAAAGGAAAAGTAGCACAGATATGTTAGTTACGTCATTTAACTTCACTTAATATGGATGACACAAAAATTGTATATAGTATTTAACATATTTCATATTTTAAATGATGATATTAAAATTCTGTGATTTGACATATATATTTCAGGCAATGTCAAATATTACAAAACACTTCTAAAAGTTCTGAAAAATTTACAGAAAGCTTTTCCACCATAGAATAACAGAGCAAAATTCTGTAACCATTTTGCTTTTAAACTTAAACTTAGCTTTTTTTGAAAAGTATACAGTTTCTGCTTTATATTTATTTTCTTTTGTTTATTTCTGTTGTGATAATAATACTTAACACAAGATCTACTCTCTTCAATTTTTAAGTGTACAATGAAGTATTGTTAACTATAGGCATAATGTTATACAGCAAATCTCTAGAACATAACACAGAGCGCACAAGCAAAATTTTGTATCTCTTGATTAACAGCTTCCCATTCCTCCATTCCCCCAGCCCCAGCAACCTCAATTTTATTCTTTGTTTCTTTGTGTTTGACTATTTTAGATATCTCATATACATAGAATCACAAAATTTATTTTTCTATGGCTGACTTCTTTGAATCAACATAATATCTTCATGGTTCATTTACATTGTCACAAATTTAGGATTTCTTTCTTTGTTAAAGGTGAATAATATTTTGTTATATGTATACACCACTTAAAAAATCATTCATTGATAGAGATTCGGGTTGTTTCCATATCTTGACTTTTATAAATAGTGCTGAAATGAACATAGAAGTGATAATATCTTTCTGAAACTCTTATTACAATTATTTCACATAAATATTACAAAATTCAAATGCTGGATTATAATTTAATTTTTTAGAAACATTTATACAATGTTTCATAGTGGCTGTACCAATGTCCATTCTAATCAACAGTATAGAGATGTTATAATGTCTGTATTTCCTCACCAACACTTATCTTTTTTTTCTTTTCTTTTCTTTTTTTTTTCTTTTTTCTTTTTTTGGATAATAACCATGCTAACATGTATGGGGTGATAGCTCATTGTGTTTTTAATTTACATTTCCTGGATAACTAGTGATATGGTTTTGTGCTGTGTCTCCACCCAAATCCAATGTCGAATTGTAATCTTCAGTGTTGGGGGAGGGATCTGATGGGAGGTGATTGGATCATGGGGGCAGATTTCCCCCTTGCTGTTCTCATGATAATGAGTGAGTTATCATCAGATCTCGTTCTTTGAAACTGAGTAGCGCTTTCCCCTTCACCCTCGCTTTCCTGCTCTGCCATGTAAATATGTGCCTGCCTCCCCTTTGCCGTCCACCATGATTGTAAGTTTCCTGAGGCCTCCTGTATTAGTCTGTCTTCACACTGCTGTAAAGAACTTCCCTGAGACTGGGTAATTTATAAAGATGAGAGGTTTAGTTGACCCACAGTTCCACAGGACTGGCAAGGCTTCAGGAATCTTAGAATCATGGCAGAACAGGAAGCAGACACTTTCTTCACAAGGAGGCATTAGAGGCAGAGATGAAGAAGGAACTTCGAAATACTTACAAAATCATCAGATTTCATGAGAACTCAGTGACTATCATCAGAACAGCATGAGAGAAACCACCGTCAAGATCCAATTACCTCCCTCCCTTGACATGTGGGGATTACAGGTTCCTCCCCTGACACAGGGAATTACATCAAGATGAGACTTGGGTAGAGACACAGAGACAAACCATATAAACTGCCCAGCCACACTTCCTGTGTAGCCTGTAGAACTGTGAGTCAGTTAAAACTCTTCTTCGTAAATTACCCAGTCTCAGGTAGTTCCTTATATCAGTGATTGAATGAACTACTACAGAAAATTGGCACTGGGAGTGGGACATTATTATAAAGAGCCCTGAAAATGTGGAAGCAACTTTGCAACTGGGTAATGGGCAGAGGTTGGAACAGTTTACAGGGCTCAGAAGAAAACAAGAAAATGGAAAGTTTGAAACTTCCTAGAGAGACTTGTTAAATTGTTGTGGCCAAAATGCCAGTAGTAACATGGACATTGAAGTCTAGGCTGAGGGGATTTCAGATGGAGATTAGGAATTTATTGGGAATTAGAGTAAAGGTCACTCTTGCTATGTTTTAGCAAAGAGAATGTTGACATTGTGCTCCTGCTCTAGAGATCTGTTGAACTTGAGAGAGATGGTTTTGGGTATCTGGCAAAAAACAATTTCTAAGCATCAAAGCATTCAAGAAGTGACCTGGCTGCTTTTAAAAAGCCTAGCTCACCTGCCTAAGCAAAGAGACAGACTGAAACTGGAACTTATATGGAAAAGGGAAGCAGAGCATGAAAGTTTGGAAAATTTGCAGCCTGGCCATGTGGTAGAAAAGAAAAACCCATTTTTCTGGAGAGGAATTCAAGCCAGCTGCAGAAATTTGCAAAAGTAAAGAGGAGCTGAATGTTAATAGACAAGACAATGTGGAAAATGCCTCCAGGGCATTTCAGAGACCTTCATGGCAGGCCCTCCCATCACAGGACTAAAGGCCTAGGAGGGAAAAATGGTTTTATGAAACAGGCCCAGGGCCCTCCCACTCTGTGCAGCCTCAGGACATTGAGCCTTGAGTCCCAGTTGTGGCGCAAGTCACACTTGCGTCCCAGTTGCAGCTGTGTCAGTTTCAGTTGTGAGTAAAAGGGCCCCAGATATGGATCTCAGGCCACTGCTCCAGAGGGTGTAAGCTGAAAGCCACCAAGGCTTTCCTGTGGTGTTATGCCTGCAGGTATAAAGAGGGGAAGAGTTGAGGCTTGGGAGCTTCCACCTAGATTTCAGAGGATTTATGGAAATTCCTGGATGTTCAGCCAGAAGCCTGCTGTAGGAGTGGAGCCCTCGTGGATAACCTGTAATAGGGCACTCTGGAGGGAAAATATGGAGTTGGAGACCCCTTACAGAGTACTTACAGGGGCTTTGAAAAGTGGAGCTGTACCTAGTGGAACTGTGAGAAGGGGATCACCATACTCCAGACCCCAGAATGGTAGATTCACTGACAGCTTGTACTGTGGGCCTGGAAAAGCTGCAGGTACTCAATGCCAGCACATGAAAACAGCCATGGGATCTGTATCCTGCAGAGCCACAGGGGCAGAGTTTCCTAAGGCCTTGGGAGCCAACCCCTTGCATCAGCATGACCTGGATGTGAGACAGGGAGTCAAAGGAGATTATTTTGGAGCTCTAAGACTTATTGACTGCCCTGTTGTGTTTCGGACTCACATAGCCCCTTTGTTTTGGCTGATTTCTCCCTATTGGAAAGGGAGTATTTAACCAATGCCTGTACCCACATTGTATCTTGAAAATTACTAACTTGTTTTTTATTTTACAAGCTCACAGGTGGAATGGACTTGTCTTGCTTCAGATAAGACTTTGGATTTAGACTTTTGAGTTAATGCTGGAATGAATTAATACTTTGGGGGACTGTTGGGAAGGCATAATTGTATTTTTAAGTGTGAGAAGGACATGAGATTTGTGAGGAACCACGGGTGGAATGATATGCTTTGGCTCTGTGTTCCCACCCAAATCTCACGTTGAATTGTAATCACCAGCATTATGGGAGGGCCCTGGTGGGAGGTGATTGGATCATGGGAGCAGATTTCCCCCTTGCCATTCTCATGATAATGAGTGAGTTCTCATGATCTCTGGTTGTTTAAAAGTTTGTAGCACTTTTCCTTTCACTCTCTCTTTCTCTTGTTCTGCCATATGAAGATGTATCTGCTTCCCCTTCACCTTCCATCATTAAGTTTCCTGAGGCCTCCCCAGCCGTTGTTCCTGTACAGCTTATGGAACTGTGAGTCAATTAAACCTCTTTTATTTATATTGTAAATTATGCAGTCTCAGGTAGTTCCTTATAGCAATGTGAGAATGGACTCACACAGCTAGAGATGTTAAGCAATTTTTAATATACTTTTTTTTGCCATTTGTATATCTTCTTTGGAGAATGTCTCTTCAAGCCCTTAGCCCATTTTAAAGTATCATGTATTAATTGCTATTGAGATGTAAGAGTTCGTCTTTATATTGTGAGTATTAACTGCTTACGACATATATATAGAGTTTGAAAACATTTTCTCCTAGTCAGTGTGTTGTTTTTCACTCTGTTGATTGTTTTCTTTGCTATGCAGGAATTTTTTAATTTGATATACACTGATTTATCTATTTTTTACTTTTGTTGCTTGTATCTTTGGTGTCATAGCCATAAAATCATTGCCAAGACCAGTGTTAAGAAACTTTCCCCTGTGTTTTCTTCTAGGAGTTGTACAAAATATTCTTTCATAATAAAAATTCTCAACAAACTAAGAGGAAAAATACCTCAATATAATAAAGGCAATTTATGAAAGCTTATAGCTAACATTGCCCTCAGTTGTAAAAGCTGAATATTTTTGCACTACAATCATAACAAGAATACCAACCGTGGCTGCTTCTATTCAATATAACATTTTAAGTCCAAACCAGAGTAATCGGGCAAGAAAACAATGAAAGCATTTAAATTAAAAGGTAAAAAGTTAAGTTGTCCCTCTGCAGATTATAATCTTATATGTAGAAAATCCTGAAGATGCTACTGAAAACTATTGGAACTAATAAACACATTAAGTAAAGTTGCAAAACAAGAAATAAAAAGCAAAAATCAGCTGCATTTTTGTATATTAATTTTAAAAACCATCCAAAAAGCAAATTTGTAAAGCAAACTCATTTATAATAGCATCAAAAACAATAAAACATTCAAACTTAACTAAGGAAGCAAAAAGCTTTTATAGTGAACAGTATGAAATATTGATGAAAGAAATTAAAGATTCAAATAAATTGAAAGATATCTTGTATTGATGGATTGAAAAACTCATTATTGTTAAAATGTCCACACTACCCAAAGAGTTGTATAGGGCTTGTGAAAGGAAAATAAATCTTGGGGCCCCGAAATCACTAATCTAAAGGGAAAAAGCAACCTGGGAACTGCTTAAGGGAAACCTACCTCCGATTCTATGCAAAGTCATCTCTCTGCTTACTGAGATAAAAGCATATCTGATTGCCTCCTTTGGACAGGCCAATCAGAAACTCAAATGAATGCAACCATTTGTAACTGGAAGCTCCCTCCCTGCTCCTTCAAGTTGTCCTGCATTTGCTTTGACTTGTCCCGCCTTTTCTGGATGGAACAACAATTCATCTTACATATGTTGATTGATGTCTCATGTCTCCCTAAAAATGGATAAAAGCAAGCTGTGCTCTGACCACCGTGGGCACATGTCATCAGAACCTCCTGAGGCTGTGTCATGGGTGTGCATCCACACAACGTTGACAAAATACACTTCCTAAATCCACTGAGACCTGTCTCAGATTTTTGGGGTTCACAGGCTCAATATCATTCCTATCAAAATATCAACAGCATTTTTTAATAAAAATGAAAAAAAAATCTAAAAGTTATATGGAAACACAAAAGACCCAGAATAGATAAAACAAGAAGAAAAGTTATCTCTATTTCAGATCATGTGGTCTTATATGTAAAAAAACCCCAAAGATTCTACAAAACAACTCTTAGACCTAATACATAAATTGAGTAAACTTGCAGTTTACCAAACCGAGATACAAAAATTCATAATATTTTTATGTAAAAATGGCCTAAATAAAAAAGAAATAAAGAATCCAATTTCATTTAGGATGCAATCATAAAAGTAAAAACCTAGGAATAAACTTAACCAAGAAGGTAAAATATTTGTACATTGAAAAATATAAAATATTGATGAAATAAATTGAAGAAGATACAAATAAAGAAAAAGATATTCCATGTTCATGGAATAGAATAATTAATATTATTAATATACTACCCAATGCCATATACAGATTCAATGCAATCCCAATCAAAATCCCAGGGACACTTTTAATAGAAATAGAAAAAAAAAATCTTAAAAATTGATGAGTACAGTAAAAGCTCAGACTTCACCACTATGCAATATATTCATGTAACACAACTGCACTTGTACTCCTACATTTGTAAGAAAAAATAAAAATAAAAATTTATGTGGAATAGTACAAACTTCAAGTAGCCAAAACACATCTGAAAATAGAAAAAAACTTAGAAACCTCATTATAGCTTCTGATTTATAATTATATTACAATGTTAAAATAATTGAAACAGTACAGGACTGGCATAAAAACAGACACATAGACCAGTGGAGCAAAATAGAGAGCCCAGAAATAAATTCAAACATAAATAGTTAACAAATTTTTGACAAGAGCACCAAGAAGACATAATAGGGGAAAGGATAATGTCTTCATTAAATGGTCCTCAGAAAACTTGATTTCAACATGTAAAAAAAAAAAAAAAGAAGAAGAAGAAGAAGAAGAAAAAGATAAAATGAAATTGGAACCCTGTCTCATCCATACACAAAAATCAACTCAAAATGGATACAAAAAACTAAATATGAGACCATAAACCATAAAACTCCTAGAAAAGAACAAAGGAGAAAAACTTCCAGATATTAGTCTTGCCATTGATTTTTTTTGGACATCACACCAAAAGGTCGGGCCACAAAAGCAAAAATAAATAAACAGGATTACATAAATTAAAACATCTCTTCACAGCAAAGGAAGCAATCAACAAAATATTTGCAAATTACATATCTGTTAAATAGCCAATGTTCAAAATTTATCAATAACTCATACAATTCAATAGTGAAAAAGTAAATAACCCAATTAAAAAGTGAGAAAAATACCTCAATAGACATTTCTCCAAATAAAACATAAAAATGGCCAACAGGTTTACAAAATGGTGCTCAGTATCATTAGTCATCAGGGAAATGCAAATCAAAACCACAATAAGATATCACTTCACATCTGTTAGGATGGCCATTATCAAGAAGTCAAAAGATAACAAATATTGGTAAGGATATGAAGATGAAAGAAATGTTGTATGCTTTTAGTGGAATATAGATTGATATAGTTATTATGGAAATCAGTATGAGAATTTATAAAGAAATGAAAAATAAAACTACCATACGACCCAGCAGTCTCTCCTCTAGGCATATGCCCAAAAGAAAAAATCACCACCTACAAAGACATCTGGACTTTCACGTTTATTGCATTATTATTCACAATAGACAAGAGGAAACAACCTAATTGTCCAATGAATGGGTAAGGTAATTGGTACATAAATACAATGGAACATTATTAAGCCCTAAATAAAGAATGAGATATTGCTATTTGCTACAAAATGGATGAGCCTGGAACATGTTATGCTAAGTGAAATAAACCAGACATGAAAATAACAATATTACCTGATCTCATTTATATGTGGAGTCTAAAAAAATTTCAAATAGAAAGAGAGAGATGGAGGGAGGGAGAGAATAAGACAGTAATAACGAGGGGTGGGAAAATGGGGAGAAAATGGGGAGATATGGGTCAGAAAATACAAAGCAGCGCATATGTAGGTTGAACAAGTTTAGATATCTAATACATATCTAATAGGCAACATGAGGACTATAGGTGATTAAATTTTACTGTGTATTGAACTCATGCTAAATAATTTGATTTAAACTTCTTTTGCCACAAAACAAAAAATATGGGTAACTATGTGAGATAATGAATGGATGTGTTAATTTGCTTTACAGTAGTAACTTGTTATTACCTATATATATTTTTTATCATCAGGTTGTATGTCTTAAATATACACAATAATATTTATATTTTTTAAAGTTTGAAAAAGAAGAACAAAGGTGGAAGCATCACACTTCCTGATTTCAAAATATACCACAAAGCTACAATAATTAAAACGTTATGAGATTGGTATAAAGACAGACATGTAGACAATGAGAACAGAATAGAGACCAGAAATAAATCCAGGTCAAGTGATCTTCATCAAGTGTGCCAAGAATAAGAAAGGACAATATCTTAGTTCATTCCGGCTATTAAAACAAAACACCTTAAATTGAATAATTTCTGAACAATGTAAATTTATTTCTCATAGTTTTTGAGGCTGGGAAATCCAAGATTATGGTGCCAGCAGACTCTGTCTCATAGATGCCGTTTTCTTGTGGTATCTTCAGATGGTGACAGAAGCAGGGGGAACAAAAAAGCAAGCACTAAGGTCTTTCCTTCAACCTCTTTCATAACAGCCCTAATCCATTAATGATGGTGAAACCCTCAGTACTTCATAATTTCCCCAAATGCCTCGCCTGTTAATAGCATCACCTTGGGTTTAAGTTCCAAGATATGAATTTTGGAGAGACACATGCATTCAAATCATACCCGACAGTCTCTTCAACAAATAGTGCATGTGCACATGCAAAAGAATAAAATTGGATCCTTATCCTATACTTAAAAATGAACTCAATATGGATTAAAAGCTTAAAAGAAAAATTACACATTTCAAGTATAACATAAATGTATCCCAGTAAGAATAATTAACTAGTATTATTACATTTCTTTTCTTCACTACATTTGAATACAGGGTAAATAAGACAATGCAGTTATTCTGGTGGATATAATTTGATGACTCTTTGTCATCTATAGTACAGATACAACAGTACAGATGTTAACAAACCACAGCAAGCACAAAATACATGTGACGCCGGAGAAAATAAAGGCCTGTATGCCTAGAGAAAATATACTTTTCCACGTGTGTATTAGGTACATATAAAATGGATTATTATATGGATTTTTATCTTCTTCAATTGTGGGAGCTGATTAAACAATACTTGTACAGATGTTGCCTTTGCATTTGAACGTGGAGGGCTTGGAGTTAACAGTGCAAGGAGTTTAAAATTTCTTTTTGTGTCCTACCCTAACTGTAAACACATATGGAGGGAAACAATGGAAAAAGTTGCTTCACCTGGCCAAGTTGACACAATACCATGATACCACAATGTGGATTCTTTTTTTGTTTATGATGGGCAAAAATGTGGCTATAGGTATATGAGGAGTTAATACCAAGATGTTATGGTTAATTTAATGAAATGTTTGATTTTGTTGGGAGAAAATTAACTGATAGTTTTTCCTCATCGTATTGAATTCTGTTCACTTATTCTGTTGAATTAATTCATCCTTTGTACTCAAAATCTCAAATCAAAGGCATCATTTATTTGGAATTATGTTAGCCATTTGACTAAATTTTGAAAATATGCCAGTAAAGACACAAAGCTTCAAATTTTACCTGAAAAGAATTCAAAAATTCTTTTCAAACAGTTGGATTAAAAAGGTACACTTCCTTGTAGGCATCTATGTACTGCCTTATGATTGATCCAGAAATGAGAATGTTTATCATTCTTATCAATTTTAGCATACACCATACACCCAAACTTTACTTCTGCTCCCACAAATAAAGCAAATTTTGGTTATATTAAAATGAAGAGTTACAAAATTTGAGATTCAGACCATTATTATCTCTACAGCATCACTGGCATCAGTCTGTAACAAATAGTGTAAAACTGCAGAATCTGTCAGATTATGGACATAGATCTGTGAAACTTGAACAGTTCAGCTCCTGACATCATTCATGTGCATATGTCAAATAAATAGTTGTTGATCATATCTAATACTATTTAAATAATAGCTCAGGGTAATAGAGATGAATAATTTTAAATATCAATTGTATGCAACTTCACATTAGAGAGATGTATGAAGATTCTTCTCCAGAAATAAATACCTATTCTAAAAGCAATGAGAAGGTCTGATCTCCCATTCATCATTTCCTTGTCCTTGCTTTGCTGTCTTTTTATGTTTAGATTTAAATAATGTATTTCTATTCATTCTTTTTCCTGTGGAAATGACTACAATAGGGAGAACATAAGAAATAATGCTTAAGGGTCATAATCTCCAAAGATAATGCTTCTCACTCCCTTGGAAAACTAATAATTATTGATTGCTCCCTTTGTGACAGAAACAGTGCTGGACATTGACAGGCAATACACAATATTCTGCTTGATTATCCCACAAAGAAAGTACAATTTTGTTATTCCCATTGCACAGAAGAGGAAACAGGTAAAGTAAGGCAGTGGACTATTTTAGCTTACATTCCCGTTAAAATACATAGAAAAAGCATTTACTCAAGTTTAATTTTGTTTAATTCAGTATTCAAAGTTAGATGATTAGATGTTTGCATAGTTTTCCAGTATATTGCAAGTACTTCCATTCTCTCAAAGAAATATTACATTATTTTAAAAAATCTATATGATTTAAATATGACATTTGAATATCTTTCATAATTCATTACAAAAAATATTGTCCTTTAACTGTGGGAAATGTTTATGGCTCCTTTTCTCTCTGATATTGTTTTCACATTTAATTTTACCCACAGAATTTTATATTAATGAAGTTTTTTTTGTTTGATTTTATCTTATTAATCCCACCATCATATGTTTCTGTAACCAAAAATATAAATATATATTGGAACTTTGTTTTTAAAAATGTTAGTTGACTATAAGACTCTAAGTATTTAAACATTTGTCTAGAATTATCATATGAATTATCTTTACAAAATATTAAAACAATACCAATATTTGCATACTGATAATTATTCAAAAAATTTTATTTTTGAAAATATATATCTTAAGATAAATTATCTGCTAATTAATTAATATATTTGGGGATGAATAATATACTTCACTAGAATGCAAATATTATTTTTCCAGAAAAATATGAAAAATTTTAATACATCTCAGCTACTAATATGTTTTTGGATAAAACAATTTTAATTTCAAAAAATATGTTGATATGCTTCCTAATGACAACTGTCATATACCAGAATACTAATTTGGAGGAAAAGTCTCTTTGACACACAGACACACACATACATACACACTATTCATGCATAACATATCAGTGCTTTAGTCAATGGTGAACTGCATATACAATGATGGTCTCAGAAAATTATAATAGCCCTGAAATATCCATTCTCTAGTGATGTCATAGCTGTCATAATGTCATAATTAAAGGCATTATTTACATATTTGTGATGATGCTGGTGTGTAAACTGAGCTACTGTGCTGCCAGGAATAAAAATGTATAGCACATACAATTATGTATAATACATAATGTTTGATAATGAACACAGATGACTATGTTGCTGACTTATGTATTGACTACACTATATATTTATATTATTTTAGCATTTACTCTTTCTACTTATAAAAATAGTTAACTATAAAACATCCTCAGGCAAGTCCTTCCAGAGGCATTCTAGAAGGAGGCATTGATATCATAGGAGATGACAGCTCCATGTGTGTTATTAAAAACTTTCTAGCTGGACAAGATCTGGAGATGGAAAACAGGGATATTGATGATTCTGACCCTGTTTAAATCTAGGCTAATGTGTGTGTTTGTGTATTAGTTTTTAACAAAATGTTTAAAAAGTGAAAAAAATGAAAAAACAAAAAGCAAACCATAAAAATACAGAAAAGCTGATAGAATAAGAATATATAGAAAAAATGTTTTTATACAGCTGTATTATGTGCTTATGTTCTCAGTTAAGGGTTATTACAAAAGGGTCAAAGGGTTAACAAAATTTAAAAGTTTATAAAGTAAAAAAGTTGCACTAAGCTATGGTTAATTTATTATTGAAGAAAGAAACACTTCAAAAATAAATGTAGTGTAGCCTAAGTGTACAGTGTTTTTAAAATCACCAGTAGTGTATAGTAATGGCCTGGGCCTTCACATTCACTCACCACTCACTAACTTTAGAATCCTCAGACTCCATTAATGGTAAGTGCCATATCCAGGCATACCAATTTTAATCTTTTAAACACTAATTTTAGTGTATTTTCTTTTTCTTTTTCTTTTTCTTTTTTTTTTTTTTTTTGGAGACAGATTCTCGCTCTGTAGCCCAGGTTCACTGCAAACTCCATCTCCCCAGTTCACACCATTCTCCTGCCTCAGCCTCCCGAGTAGCTGGGACTACAGGTGCCTGCCACCATGCTCGGCTAATTTTTTTTTTTTTTTGTATTTTTAGTAGAGAACGGGGTTTCACCATGTTAGCCAGGATGGTCTCGATCTCCTGACCTCGTGATCTGCCCACCTCGGCCTCCCAAAGTGCAAGTGCTGGGATTACAGGCGTGAGCCACCGCGCCAGGCATATCTTTTCTATGTTTAGGTACATAAATACCTTTGTGTTACAATTGTCTGCAGCATTCAGTACAGTCACGTGCTGTACAGGTTTTTAGCTCAGTACCATTATGTTACACTATATAGCCTAGATATGTAGTAGGCTATTCCTTCTAGGCCTGTGTATGTGCACTCTACGATGTTCACACAACAATCAAATTGCCTAATGCTGTGTTCTCAGAAAGTATCCCCACTGCTAAGCATGACAGTGTGTGTGTGTGTGTGTGTGTGTGTGTGGAGAGAGAAAGAGAGAGAAAGGCACCACTTCATTATTTCTTACTGATGCTCTCTTTGTTTTGTTCTGATAGAGTTCTCCCTCAGAAACAATACATTTTTGGCAATAATCAGAGGATGGAAGAGGAAAGATATTGAAATAGTAATTATTTTTTATTTTTTATCCCCACCTTTCTATCCTATATCTGATTTCAGAATTTCCAACAAAACCCCAAATATTTCATTTCTAATGGTATATTTGCACTTAGTAAAAATGTAAAAAGACCCCGAAACCTAGAAGGGGTTTATGGAACCCTATTTAAATGGGCTTCCCCAACACAAATAATTTGAATTGGCCATTTCTTTGGAACTCCAGAAATTTTAAAACCACGGGAAAATTTGCCAGGGAAACACTTGGGTTAGATGTGAATTTTTCCTTAATTTGTCAAACAGCAGAAAGGTGATTATGATACAGAATGTGGAAAAGGAAATCCTGTGTGACACCTTGACTGCGAGCACATTCCTAGGCAGGTTGATTTTGGAAAATAGCACATATTTGAGGTTCTGGAAACTGTCTTTCTGAAATCATCCATGTATGCCCTTGGAAACTGTCTTTGTACATTCAGGAATCCATGTTTGAAGACCACTAATCTAAAGAAGTTAAGTAATTTGCAAAATACCACAAGACAAACTTGTATTTAAGTTAAAACATTTTTACTTCAGAAACAAAGTTCTTAACCACTGCTCTACTTTCATTATACTAGTACCTTTATTAAAGATAAATTCTACTTAGAAAGAAATGCCCACTACTCTTTAGCATTTGCAAGTTTTATACTGTCTTATTCATATTTTTATTGTACAATGATGCTATTTTAATTGCCTTGATCTGCAATATTGCATTTGTATAATGGAACTGGTATGTTTTTTCTTTCATATAGCTCTAATTTTTGGAAATTGAATTTAGGCCTCAGAAAACTGTATATCAATTTAAATTCTCAAATAAAGTTTCTACATTTTAACTCAGAACATTTTATAGTAGTGAAGTAATGACATTTAAGAAGCAATTTTTTAGCGATCAGACTTTTGGTTTGTCTATTCTATGCTTCTGTACTTTTCTTGTTCCACTTTATATTAATACAATACCACAACAGTATTATAAGATAAACATTTCTGTTTCATTCATTAGGAAAAACTCACAATTTTATCTTAAGAACATTAATCATAGTAATTACTACCCTAAATTAATACCATATATTCAGAATAGTCTGTTTGCCTCTGCCAGCTGGAAATCTATTTGTCACTAGCACACAACTGCTATCGAGAGATCAAGATAATGCTTCCTTCCTGGAATATTTTAACTGTTTTACATGGCTAACATGAAGGTTATAATATTTTCCTTGTATTTTCTCAAAGTGGTTTGATTTATTATCAGTAAATTGAGGTATTCAATACTGTACTTACCACTGAAATCCAGAAAAAGAGAGGCAGGGTGAAGAAGGAAGAATGAGAGGAAGGGAGGAAGATAGGGAGGGGAGAAAGGAAGGAAGAAAAGGAAGGAAGGAAGGGAATGAGGGAGAGAGGGAGGGAGAGAAAGAAGGAAGAAAAGGAGAGAGGAAGGGAGGAAGAGAGGAAGGAAGGAAATCATTAGAACTGCCCAACTTTTTTGGAGCCATGTTTACAGGACTTCAGTGTTAACCCCCCATCAATGTCTGCATGTAGCCTTTCTTGGTTCTAACCCTGAGTTCCGGGGTAGCAGGAAAGCATGGCCAGCCTCGTGCACTGCTTTGTCTCCAAAATAAACTACTGCAAAAACCAACAAAAAAAAAAGAAAAAGGAGAAAGGGACAAGGAAGAAAGGAAGAATGAAGGAAAGGAGAAAGTAAGAAAGAAGGAAAGAGAAGAAAACAAGTCATACAAACAGGTATTGAGGAAAGAAATGTAGACTTAGAAGGGAGCTTATATATCATCCAGATCAATTATTTTATTTTCTAGACTGGCATAGCATCACTCAGTGCAAATTTGGAACTGAAACCCATATATTCTGTCGAAATATTAGATAAATAACAAATCAGTCTTCTCGCCGTATTCTTTCCTTGTAGTGGAGTAGTCTTTTTTTCACAATAAAGTTCTTACATCTGCCTGGTTTTTGGATATTGCTTCTTAAATTTCCCACACAGTTATTACTAATAATTCTACAAAAGTTGTAAAATAAACAGTGAAAATCTGTGAGCTGCTTGAGCTGCAATAGAAATTGTAGATGTTTAATAATGCTTCACAGGAAAACCTGAGGTGTCCTGGTTTTAGCTCAAGAGGGTAACCCAGTTTAGTTCAGATCCTAACCCAGAAATTAATTTCTGTATCCCAAAGTGAGTACTATAAAAATGCCCCATCTACCAATGCAGACTTTGAAACACTGATGCAGGAGGCTAAAACAGAGCCATTTGTAGTACCAGGTAAGTGGAAAAAGAAATCTTTCCTATTAAAAAAGAGCCTATGCTAAGTATTTTGTAGAGTTTGTCAGAGGCGAAGAATTCTCCCTAGCAATAACATGACTAAGACTGAAAGCTGATCAGAGGCAGAATTTCTGTGCATATAATGTCCAGTCTCATGTTTGTTTACAGAGTGTCTTTAAGTCCTCCAACTTTCTTGATTTACCCCCTCCTCTCTTTCTCGCTCCTCCTTTTCTAGAAAAACTATAACTTCATCTCAAATTCCATACTTTTAGACTGTCCTTACCAAGAATTCTGTGAATAATCAGATTAAGGTGTATATCCTCCAGAGTCAGGAAATGTGTTCACTCTTCTTCCCACAATGTCAGACCTCCGTCTATAAAGATCATCCCTGCTAAACACTGTCCCACTTATTCTGTCTTCCAAAGAACCACTTAAAAGAGCAGTTGTAGGTAGCAGCAGTTATTGCAATTTTTTGAGGAGGTAGCCCACTGCAGGTCAACACACAAACCATTTCCAGTTAAATGTTACACATTTTTGTTCAGGTTTTACGATGACTGGAAATTCCTCACTAGTTTACTTTCTTCTCAGTGTCAAAGAAAAAATTGCTCTGTATTGGGGGAACCCACCCCCAATATTTCAACATAGGTTCTTTCTATTTTCCATAAGTGTCAGCTGGCTGAGAAATAAAGAGAAAGAGTACAAAGACAGGAATTTTACAGCTGGGCCACCGGGGATGACATCACATATTGGTAGGACCATCATGCCTGCCTGAGCCTCAAAACCAGCAAGTTTTATTAAGGGTTTCAAAAGGGAAGGGGGTGTGAGAACAGGGAGTAGGTACAAAGATCACATGCTTCAAAGGGCAAAAAGCAGAACTAATAAGGGTCTAACAAAGATCACATGCTTCTGAGGGAACAGGACAAAGGGCGAAAGCAGAACTACTGGTAAGGGTCCAACAAAGATCACAAGGGAGAGGGCAAAAGCAGAACTACTGATAAGGGTCTATGTTCAGCGGTGCACATATTGTCTTGATAAACATCTTAAACAACAGAAAACAGGGTTCAAGAGCAGAAAACCAGTCTGACCACAAATTTACCAGGGCGGAGTTTTTCCCCACCCTAGTAAGCCTGAGGATACTGTAGGAGACCAGGGTATATTTCAGTCCTTATCTCAACTGCGTAAGACAGACATTACCAGAGCGGCTGTTTATAGACCTCCCCCCAGGAATGCATTCCTTCCCCAGGGTATTAATATTAATATTCCTTGCTAGGAAAAGAATTTAGTGATATCTTCCCTACTTACAAGTCCATTTATAGGCTCCCCAAGAAGAAAAACATGGCTCGTTTTGCCCAACCCTGCAGGCAGTCAGACCTTATGGTTGTCTTCCCTTGTTCCCTAAAAATCACTGTTATTCTGTTCTTTTTCAAGGTGCACTGATTTCATATTGTTCAACTACACGTGTTTTACAATCAATTTGTATAGTTAACACAATTATCACAGTGGTCCTGAGGTGATGTACATCCTCAGCTTACGAAGATAACAGGATTAAGAGATTAAAGACAGGCTTAAGAAATTATAAAAGTATTATTTGGGAACTGATAAATGTCCATATTAAAATGAAATCTTCACAATTTGTGTTCCTCTGCCACAGCTCCAGCTGGTCCCACCATTCTGGGTCCCTGACTTCCCACAGCAGCTCTGTGTGGAGCTAAATAGGCAAGATTATTTCAATAGGAGAGCTGAACTCAACACCATGGAAACAGAAGGCAGGAGAGCTGTGTGTGTGTGTGTGTGTGTGTGTGTGTGTGTGTGTGTGTGTGACAAATGTATCGAGGTATAATTAATATACTAAAATAACCTGCACATGTTTAATGCATACAATTTACTTTAGACATATGTACACACCATCACCGAAAAGTAATAAACACATTCATCACCCCCTTGTGTTTCTTTATATGTGTGTCTTTTATTTTTTTAAAAAAATACTTAACGGGAGATCTAACCTCATAGCAAAATTTTAAGTGTACAATACCGTATTACTAACTCTTGGTACTTGATATGGTTTGACTGTGTCCCCATCCAAATTTCATCTTAAATTGTACTAATCCCCATGTGTCAAGGATGGTGCCAGTTGGAGATAGTTGAATCATGGGGACAGTTTCCCCCATACTGTTCTCGTGGTAGTGAATAAGTCTCATGTGATATGATGGTTTTATAAATGGGAGTTTCCCTGCATAAGCTCTCTTGCCTGCCACCATGTAAGATGTGACTTTGCTCTTCATTTAATGCCTTCTGTCATGATTGTGAGGCCTCCCCAGCCATGTGGAACTGTGAGTCCATTAAACCTCTTTCCTTTATAAATTACCCAGTCTTGAGTACATCTTTATTTGTAGCATGACAACAAACTAATACAGCATTATATTTTACAATAAATCTCTAGAATTTATTCTTCTTAAATAACTGAAACTTTGTCCACATCGAGCAACAAATTCCCATTTCTGCCTCCCCAAGATCCTGAATAGCTAAAGCGATCTTGAGAAGGAAGAAACCCAAAGTCATCACAGTTCCTGTCTTCTGGATTTATTACAAAGCTACAGTCATTAAAACATCTGATATTAGCATAAAGACAGACATACAGACCTATGAAACAGAATAGAGAGACTGGGAATAAACCCACACATGGTTAGTCAATTGATCTTCAACAAAACTGCCAAGAATGCATAGTAGGGAAAAGATAGTCTCTTTAACTAATGGTGTTGGGAAAACTGAATATCCACGTGCAAAAGAATAAAATTTTGCCCTTATTTCATGCTACACTCAAAAATCAACTCAAAATCATATTGACCAACCTCCCTTCTAAAGTCCTCCAATGTTTTTCCCCTAGCTTACCCTAGGTTTTAAAAACTCTTCCACCTTCAGTCACTGGAAATCAGCATTCTACTCTCTAAGCAAAAAGAACAAAGCTGGATGTGTCAGAGGCATGTGAACCAGAGCAACTGCAACTTAAATAGGAGCTAGGTAAAATGAGGCTGAGACCTACTGGACTGCATTCCCAGATGGTTGAGGCATTCTAAGTCAAAGGATGAGATAGGAGGTCAGCACAAGATACAGGTCATAAAGACTTTGCTGATAAAACAGGTTGCAGTAAAGAAGCTGGCAGTGGCTCACATCTGTAAGCTCAGCACTTTGTGAGGCCAAGGCAGTCAGATCACAAGGTCAAGAGATGGAGACCATCCTGACCAACATGGAGAAACCCCGTCTCTACTAAAAATAGAAAAACCAGCCAGACTTGGTGGCAGGTGCCAGTAGACCCAACTACTCCGGAGGCTGAGGCAGGAGAATCCCTTGAATCCGGGAGGTGGAGGTTGCAGTGAGCCGAGATTGCTCCACTGCAAAAAAAAAAAAAAAAAGCAGGCTAAATCCTACCAAAACCAAGAAGGCGATGAGAGTGACCTCTGGTTGTCCTCACTGTTACACTTCAACCAGCGTCTTGACAGTTAACAAATGCCATGGCAACGTAAGGCAGTTACCCTATATGACCTAAAATGGGGAAGCATAAATAATCCACCCCTTGTTTAGCATATCAGCAGGAAATAACCATAAAAATGGGCAGCCAGCAGCCCTCGGGGCTTCTCTGAGTATGGAGTAGTCATTCTTTTAATCTTTTACATTCTTAATAAACTTGTTTTCATTTACGGACTTGCTGTGAATTCCTGCTTGCGCAAGCTCTGAGAACCCTTTCTTAGGGTCTGGATCAGGACCCCTTTCCTGCAACAGAGGCATCACATTACCTAACTCCAAACTCTTCTATAAGGCTGCAGTAACCAAAACAGCATGGCACTGGTATAAAAACAGACACACAGACCAATGTGATTGGGCCATCTGTGTTTTCTAATTGATTACTTTGTGTTTATAGAAGTTAGGCTCCTACCTGGCACAGAGATGGAGACAGAGGCACTGTCTTTCTTGCTGATTACATTTTTAAAGAGATGGCTCCCAGGTTCGTGGGAAAGACATTCCTGGTTGTAATACTGGCAATAGGTAAGGACAAGATTTATGTTTCACAGAAACTTAGAACAAATTTACAATGGCAAGTTCTCTAAAGTAAATGCTCTAAGAAAACAGAGGGCAGGGGTCTGTAGTCAGGAAGAAGCCTGTCTAAAGTTTAGTCAAACTGCAGAGAACCTTAACGCCATCTTGGTGATTAGCATCCTAGATGCATGCTTCGTGCTAAACCACTCTCTTTTTCACAACTTTTACACATCCCCTCTTTTTTAAATGTACACATTACTCTTGAGTAAGTTCAGAAACTGCAAATTCCACTTCCTTTAGTATGCAGAAAGATATCAGTTTTCTGTTCTTTTTTTTTTTTTTTGTCTTTCAGAAAACATATTAGGGACTGTGAAGAAACCCTCATGTTTTACAGCTAAAGGGCCCTTTTCCCAAGCGAGGTGCCTTCACACTGATGTGAATTGAGCCACTTTGTATCTGAAACTTGCTGCAGTAAAATTATTTATTTAAACAATGTATTTTCCCTCATCACAAGAAAATAGAGGTCAAGGTTCCAATGCAACTATCATGAAATGTAAAAACAAAACAAAACGCAGTTCACATATGACCCCAAACATGCCACAGGCAAGGGGATTTGGTTAATCTGCATCTATGCCTTTAATGAATGCAGAGGAACCATAGGAAGAGGTAAGTAACTCACCTATCTTTGCTTCTTGGGAAATTTCTTGTGTTCATGTAATGAGTTTTACACTAATCTCTCTGGGCTATAAGAATTTGTGTACAGTCCTTCTAGTTACTAAGCATTCATTAAGTTGATTGCCAAATGGATACATTTTAGTATTTAAAGTCTGAGACTTTTTATTCCTTTTCCAACTCTGCATTATCATTTATATGAAGCCACAAAAGCACACCCCTCTCAAAGGAGAGTTAATGGACTAGTTTTGCCTGTTTTCTAGTTCAGAAGGGTATTTCCCATGGGGAAAATCATAGTTTCACTAACCATTGCTGGAGCACTTTCCTGCTTTAAAATGCTGCCTTGGGGCTTTTAGTGGGTGTCTGTGAAGAAAAGTGACAGATTAGATACAATAGGACTAACCTTCACTTCATGGATAAAGCTGCTGCTCATTACAGAAAATCTTTGTGCACTAAGCTGAGGAATTTCCTCCCTTCCCTGAGGGATCTCAAGTAGGGGTAATAAAGGGTCTTGCTTCTTTACCTCTTTTATTAAACCAGCAGATTGATATCTGGAAGGAGATTTTGACAATCTTAGGAACGATGTTATAATTGCGCTGGGCTGGTTCCCCTGTTACTTTTTCATCAGTCACCCTATTACCCATCGAAATCACCAAGGTTGAGAGGCAGAGGATGTGGAACAGACAGACTCCACATTTCTATTAGGCAATAACTATGCCAGCAGCTGAAAGAATGCATTTGAAATGACAATTTTCCCCCCTTTAGGGAGAAGATCCATGTATCTATCCATGTATGAAAGCCCCACATTTAGTTCTCAATACTATGTTCTGAATCTTTAGATTGATCATTTAAGCATTTTGCTTTAGTTCTTTTCTCTGTCAAGCTTCTATTTATGCTTGTCTATTTAGGATTAGTTCTTCTTGGTCAAGCAAAATTATGTAAAACATACTTTTGAAAATACAAAATTAGTTTTTACTGATTTGATATGAAGCATCTTAACATTTTCAAGAGCCAAACCACTTATCTATGTATTGCCAAGCTGGTAGTATTTTTATATATGCATCAGATGGTTAAAGTGAATCAATGTGCTTTTAATGTTTTCACTTATGCACATATCTATTACATCAATAAATACTTAAAATTTATACTTGTCATGGACAGTGACAACAATTACTAGAAAGGCTGACTATTGTATATATGTACCTTACATTAATATAGAAGTTTAATGCAACCTTAGAAAATCCCTAAGCTGTTTTTATAAATTTGTTATAATTACTCCAAAGTAGTACATCAAAATGAAATGATTGAAAAAATCACAGTAGCGATTTTGAAGAAAGAATAATGATGAAAGAGACATGAATTTTCAGACACTAAATAATTATCATAAAGCACAATAATTAATTCACCATATTACCAGGACAAAAAAAAAATTATTGGAATAAATAAATATAGAAGCAAACCCTGTACATAATGATTTAGAGCATAATATCCACAGTTAAGGAGTAAATAGGACTATTGATGAACTATGTAAGAAAATAAATCAAGCTAGAATACACCTTATACTTTTCAGTAAAATAAATTCCAGAAGGTAAATCAAGTTGAATTCATTAAGTAAAATTATACATGAAAAACTAGAAAAATATTGAAATACTTATAAACACAGGGGAGGAATTTCTAATAATAAATATCACAAAAGGATTAACAAAGAATGTGTGTGATATATTGGTAACTATCTACACAGTGAAATCCCAACTGACTTTAAAATAACTATGATATATAAAGACAAATATCTGCCATAATAAAGTAGTTACTAAATAGATTTAAATAAAACTCAAATTTATGGATCAAAGAATGGTTGATATCTATGGAAGAGAATGTAGAAAAAAATCACAAAAGGCAAATATATGTGCAAAAACTTCACACTGATAATCAAAGAAACAATTTGTCTAATGGTGAGATTTTAAAAAATGATATAGTTTGGAAAATATTTTAAAATTATATGAATATTCTCTTTGGCAAGATCATAGTATAACAATTTCCAAACCTGTTAGCCTAAATCATTTTTATAATAAATATTTGTAATACCCCTTGACAATTCTGAGATGAAATTCATAAAAACAAACTACTAACTGAATTAAGTTAGAGACAAAAATAAAATACAATGTCTAATTGGAATATAAAAAATAAAAAGTGATTACTCATATTTACTAATAATACCAATGACAAAGAAACTGATATATGTGGTCTGTTAGTAAGATTCTTGGTGACTAAGTATTTTTGATGAAGAATACTGTGAACTGATGAATTGATAAAACATCTGATACCTCCTTCCGAACTGTTGCTGTATGTTCATTTTGCTGAACAACTATTCCTATTGTTCATGTTTCATTTCTTATACGGCAATGACATCGGAAAATTTTTTTAAACAAAATTATTGTTAGGGAGTTAAATACAGGCAGATTTTTTATATCTATTTTCAGTAATTTTATGCAAACAGGAATGCATTATGATTACTCAGGTTGTTTCTCTCATTTGAATTTAAAATTTGCTTGCCTACCATTCATTGTTACATAGCTAATTTTCAAATATCTCCCTTATCAACTTTCCTCAAAACAGTATCACCTCTGAATGTAATAGAAGAAATTATTTTATTTGAATTTCTTTTCATCAATGGACAGCTGCTATGATTAATTATTTTTGTAAGAGTGGATGGTCTTTCATGTTTTGTGATATTGGTACTGTTCTGAAAGTAATTAAAACTCTATTCTATTATTTAGGGTTTTTTTTTAAATAAAACATTTCTGTGACAATTATGGTTTTCAAACTTCCCTTTAAATCTTAGGTTTGTGCCTGTTTTATGAGCTATTGCTTTACAAGATTTTCCATTAATCATTGTGATTCCATTATTCATTAGAGAGAAATGTGCTGGTAGACTAGGCATACTGGTAAATCACTTGTGAGTAAATTGATGAACACAATTTGTAAATATTCAGTTTGAAGATGATAGATCCTTATGCTTTATATTAAGCATTTTTTATTTTTTATAATTCATTGAGGAATAATTTCCAAAAATTATAAATAGATATTGCCATTGTAGTAATACAATTTTTATATTTGATATATTACAGGAAGGTTAATTTACCATGAATGTGGCTACAAATAAATATAGATTAATATGCATAATATGTATTGTAATTAAACAATTATGAACAATATCACTGTGAACGATGTGATTTTCTGATATGGTGAATGAATTTTGTAAGTTTTGAACAAAACAAAATTTTATAATAATTATTATTATATAATAATTATTATTATATAATAAGTAAGTAATAATAATAACTTACAATAGCTTAGCAGGTTGCTTAATATGCTAGGTACTGCTCTAAGGGATTTATATATTTTCACCCATTTAATGCCTATGACTACCCTAAGCGATAGATACTCTTGTAATTCCTATTTTATAGGTGAAGAACCTGATTCAGGGAGAGGTAAGTAATTTGCATAAGATCAGAGATATCTGCAGAAGATAGAACCTGAATCCAAGATCGTAAGCCCTAACTATTGAAGTCTCAATGTACCTGATGAGTTTAGTATGAAATACGTCGGAAATTGAACTGTTTTTAGTATTTTGTTGAGATGTTTATATTTATCTTCATGGAAGATGTATTTCTTCAGTTATATTTTTTTCTTTTAAAATCTATGTCCACTTTTGCTACCAGGTTAATTGGAAAGTATATCCTCTTCTATGTTTGAAACAGATTGTATAGAATTAGTGTTATTTCTTCTTTACATGTTCGGTACAATTCATCATAAATTAATTTATTCCTAGAGATTTCATTTTCATATCATTTCTAATGACAAATTAAATTTTATTAAAAGTTCAATGACATTTTAGGTCACCTATTTCTTCTTACATGAATATTGGCAATTTGTTTCTTTGGAGGAATTGTTCTTTTTTTATGTAAGTTGTCAAATTTATGTGCTTAGACCTATCTATAATATTTAATTGTTATACATTTAATAGTCATATTGACTATCGTGATAACCCCTCCTTCAACCCTCATATTGGTAATTGGTTTCTCCTCTATTTTTATTAACTAATCTGGCTAGAAGTTTATGAATTTTATTAACACTTTCAAAAGAATCACCTTTGGTTTTATTAATTTTGTTCTATTTTTTCCTACTTTTTGAGTTTAGTTGATTTCTGATCTTTATTATCCTCTTCTTTTTTACTTTATGTATATTTTTTATTTATTTTCCTGGTAGTTTAAGGGAGAAACTCAGATTGCTGATTTGAGACTTTTCTAATAGAAGTATGTGATATGCTTAATGCTATAATTTTCTCACTAAGCACTGCTTTAACAGCATTTATTTCCTTTTTATCTCAGTTCAAAATAAATTTCCTGTGGGACTTTTTAATTGACTCACAGTTTATTTAAAAGTATGTTTAATTCCCAAATTCCAGCTATCTTTCTGTCATTGACTTGTGCTTTAATTCCTTTGTGGTGTATTTTTTATTTGAGCTTATTAAAATTTGTTTTATCATCTAGGATATGGTCTATCTTGCTGTATGTTGCATAAGCACTTGAAAAAACTGTGGTTGGAGTATTTAAAAATGCCATTTTATCCAATCAATCGATGGCATTGTTTAGGTCAGTTATTCTATCATTTGCTGGTTTCTTGCTACTTGTTTTTTTCATTACTAAGATATGGGTTTTGAAGTCTCCAACTTTAATTGTGATTTTTTTCATATCTCTTTTCAGTTGTATCTATTTTGCTTCATATATTTTGAAGCTGTGTTAAGTGTATGCATATTTACATTGTTACATATTGTTGGAGAAATGACTGTTTTCTTAATACGTAATATTTCCCCTTACCGGTTGCCATTTTCTTTTCTCTGAATTCTGCTTTGATAGCATTGGAGCTATTCCAGCATTCTTTTAATTAATGTTTGCAGATATATTGCTTTCTATGTTTTTACTTTTAATATACCTACATCACAATGGAATATATATATGAATGAAATATATATTTGAATGAATGAAATATATATATATAATAATAATTATTATTATTTTAGACAGAGTCTCTCTCTGTCACCCAGGCTGGAGTGCAATGGCACCATCTTGGCTCACTGCAATCTCCATCTCCTGGGTTCAAGCAATTCTGCTGCCTCAGCTTCCCAAGTAGCTGGGATTACAGGGACACACTACCACGCCTGGCGAATTTTTGTATTTTTAGTAGAGATGGGGTTTTGCCATGTTGACCAGACTGGTCTCAAACTCCTGACCTCACGTGATCCACCCTCCTCAGCCTCTCAAAGTGCTGAGATTACAGGTATGAGCCACCACACCCGGACGAATTATTTTAGACAGTATGTAACTGAAGTTTTTTGTTAAATCAAATGTTTTCTACCTTTTATTTGGCATATTTAGACCACTTACACTTATAGTAATTTTCGATGTGTTTCATTTTCATTCGATGTGTTTCACTCCCGAAATTTTATTATTCATAATTTTTTGGTTTATTACATTTTCCTCGGCTTTTAGATTTTCTGTTTTTCCTTTCCAATCTTTGTTGCATCATTTAAGCATTTTTTAATATTCTATTTTAGTTTATATTTGTGTTTCCTTGCTCAGTCATGCACTTCATTTTTTGGAGGGAGGGGGGCGATTCCTGTAGCGCAAGGACAGGGTAAGAACAGAAAAAAAGCAATAAGAATTTGCCTTATGCTCTTTTTTGTTTTCTTTTGTTTTGTTTTGTGACGGAGTCTCACTGTCTCCCAGGCTGGGGTCCAGTGGCAGGATCACAGCTCACTGAAGCCTTGACCTTTCTGGGCTCAACCAATCCTCCCACCTCAGCTTCCTGTGTAGCTGGGACTACAGGCATGCACCACCACTTTCAGCTAATTTTTTGTGAAGACAAGTTTTCTCCATGTTGCCCAGGCTGGTCTTGAGCTTCTGGGCTCAAGGTATGTGCCTGCTTTGGCCTCCAAGAGTGCTTGGTGAACTATAATTCCTCCAGTCAACAAGAACGGTCCACTCCTCTTCAGAGTTTTAGGTAACTACCTGTTTTTATGGTCATGCCTTTGGTATCACTGCTACCATGGTATTGCCCAGGTATTAAGGTAGAAGGAAAGAGGAAGAAAAATACAACAGGGGATTTCCTATACGTGTCCAGGAAAGTCTTTCCTGCTGCTTTGACCATAAATAGAGAAATTCTCTTGCAGCTCTTTTTACCCATACTCAGTGTAAACTTTTAGGTTTTCATCTTTCATTGGTGAGGGGGAAAGGGGAGGTAAAACTCACTTCCCTTTCAAGGTAACATAAAATTCTTACTTCCATCTCCCTTCCTGCTGCCACCATTTGGGACGTGCAGAATGGGATGTCGCTGGCAACTTAGCACTTGACTCCCAGACAGAAAACAGCAAGACGTTTCCCTAGATTAAACCGAACCAATTATTTGGGAAGAACGAGTACTCTTGGAAGTTGGATACTGCTTGCTGCATAGCCCTCTCCATCCTGAAATTTGGAAATGAGTATCTTAATGTCCAGAAGATATCTTATAATCTAAAAATAATATGTTTAGGTTAACATACTTATAAGGCAGTTAACACTACAGAAGACATAGCCAGTCTTTTATTTCTAGGAAAGAACTAACAAAACATAAACCTTAAATACTTTATGTCTCATTTAAACAAATAAAAATCAGACTTACTAGGACACAAGTAGTTACTGCAGCATTAGCATAAAATTTAGATAAGCAAGTGCCTAGTTTCTAAAGTAGTTATCCCAGGTAAAACTATATGTTCAATGTCTAGAATTAGTGTTAAACACTGTAGCAAAAACTCTCATGTATGGAAAGGGAGAGGGCATTTGGAAGAATATTCAATTTGTCATCACCAAGATGTCCTTCAGTGTGGGCCAGTGCTTCAGGTTCCATGATCTTGACCGTACATCATGATGTATCTCCACATGAGAGGTTAACATTGACCCTATGGATTTCCTGTATCTGGAGATAAAACCTCCAGATGTAGGAATGTGTAAGGTGCCATTTTATTAGAGGCAATTGAGAATTTGCTGCCTTCTTGCAAAGCTTATAAATTTGCAATGGCGAAAAACTTTTAGGATTTTCCTTTCTTTCTTTTCATTTCTTCGAGTTCTATCAAACCTCTAACTTTTCATTTATACTGTAAGCCTCAAATTTTCTCAAACTGTAGTGCTGTATTTGCCATGGGAGTCAACTAGTAACAATTTCTCTGAGCAAATGTCTTCAGTACACAATGTTCAGTACACTGCCTCTTGCTATGTAATTTCTTAGGTCAATAAAGGCTGCCTCCTAGGGAAGGATTTCCCTTCACAATTTCCCCCCAATCAGGAGAGTCACTCTTAACAAAATCTTTACCTGAAGCTATATTTATTGCTTTTGGAAGCCTAGTTAAGATGAAAACTTCTGCCAAAAATTCTGTATCTCATGATTTACTTTTCATAAACATTTTATTGGAGTAAGTTTAGATTTACAGAAGGGTTGGAAACACAGTGTTGAAACTTCCCATGTACTCCCCACCTGATTTACTCTTGTTATCATTTTACATTACTGTGGTACATTTGTCAAAGCTGAGAAACCCACAATGGAACATTACTATTAACTAAACCCCAGACTTTGAGTTTCACTACTTTTTCCATTAAGTCATCTTTTTCTTCCGGGATCTCATTCAGAGAACCACATTGCTTTTCGTTGTCGTGTCTCTCTATTCTCCTCTGGTCTGTGGAAGTTTCTCCATCTTTCCTTGTTTTTCATGAGTTTGGCAGTTTTGAGAAGTTTTTTCAGGTATTTTGTAGAAAGCCTCTCAGGCTGAGATTGATGTTTATTCATAATGACACTGGACATACCGGGATTATTTGGTTAGAGCAGTCCTTATCAACTTATTCCACTGTGAAGATAACTTCCTTTCTTTTAGAAATGAAGTTTCTATGCGCAGTTGACACGAGGTGGAGCGTGCGTGCACGCATGCACAAACGCAATACACACACACACAAAGCTAATCATGCATTCATCCTAATGTTTCTGACTCCAGTTCAATTACCACAGGGGTCATTCTAGCCTTCTTTCTTGTTTATCTTTAAATTCTGTCTCTGACAGTGAGAAACACAGTTTCCGCTATCCAATATCTATTTTCTGATTTGGTCAACCCCATTATACATGTAAATCACTTTCAGAATTATTAATCTGGACCTAAGAGAAGCAAATTTATGAAGTATGGCATTGATGTATGTTTCCTTTTGTCTCTAGTCTTACAGTTTCCAGTAAAAACATTGCTTTCTGAATAAACTAAGGTCAGCTTCTTTTTGCTCCTCACTTCCTTCAGCACAGTTTTGCCTCATATTCATGATATAACTAAGTTTATTTGCCATAGCCTACATTCCATCCTGAAATCCCCAACATCCTGACTGATATTTTAAAGGTTTACATACATTAAAGTTTACTCTTTGTGATGTAAAGTTTGATGGGTTTTGACAAATAGGTTAAATTATGAGTTCACTACCACAGTACTGTTACTTCACCCTAGAAGTTCCTCTGTGTGTCCCCTCTGTCCTTATCCACTCTTTCTTCTCTCAACTACTGGCAACCATCCTTTAAATGTTCAAGACCATCAGAATCTTTCTATGCATAATAGATGTGACGGTTTTATTCTCTGAAATATAACCCCCCAGTTCTTACATGTATGGAGCTGTTTTAAAGCTGTATGTGCACGTGCATGCATATGTGTCCGTGTGTGTGTGCATACGTGTGTGCATGTGTGTAGTGGAGCTCTAAAGATCTGACAAATCAGTTATGTAAATGTATAGTGAACCTCTCCACCCTTTCCTTTCTTGGTCTGAAGTTGCTTGAGGGCAATTCCAGACAACACACAAAAGGAACAAAATTTGGGCAGAAGATTGAATATTACTTGTCTTTATTCACCACAAATTATTATCTAAAGCTAGCATCTCACCAGGGCTCTGTATCATATCCTTTGCCACTTCAGTCCTAAAGTCCTATGCAGATCTAACAGAGGAAAACAATAGAAGAAAAAACTTTACCTTTTTGTTCCGAGACCAGCTCGGTCGTGGGGACCCTAACCCAGCGGTGCTAGAGGAATTAAAGACACACACACAGAAATATAGAGTGTGGAGTGGGAAATTAGGGGTCTCACAGTCTTCACAACTGAGAACCTCCAACAGAGATTTACCCATGTATTTACTGACAGCAAGCCAGGGATAAGCATTGTTTCTATAGATTATAGATGTACTGAAAGTATTCCTTATGGGAAATAAAGGGATGGGCCAAAATAAAGGGATGGGTTGGGCTAGTTATCTGCAGCAGGAGCATGTCCTTAAGGCACAGATTGCTCATGCTATTGTATGTGGTTTAAGAACGCCTTAAGCGATTTTCTGCCCTTCGTGGGCCAGGTGTTCCTTGCCCTCATTCCTGTAAACCAATAACCTTCCAGTGTGGGCATCAAGGCTGTCACCAGCATGTCACAGTGTTACAGAGATTTTGTTTATTGCCAGTTTTGGGGCCAATTTATGGCCAGATTTTGGGGCCTGTTCCCAACATTGTTGTGTCTTGAAGATTTTAATATCAAAAATGTTTCCCCTAAATGAAATCTTTGTCTGCTTACTAAGTTTTGCATCACTCTTACAAGCTGAATTTGCTAAGGCTAGAGCCTGAAGCCCTCCCAGTTGAAAAACATCTACCTACTTGCTGCCAAAACCTCTGTAAACTGCAGGGGTTCACCAAGATAAAGATACTACATAGCTTGTTAGCCAAACTTAAAGTCTAAAGCTACCTATTTGGACTGTCCCTATTAAAAACCAACCACACAATTACAAAAACCAGCCAAAGATCACACGCTAAACCCCTGGAAATGATCAAAACCAAAAACCCACATGGTCCCCACTAACCGCAGACAACACATCAATGTAAGTGTGTTGTTTACTCCCCCAAATCCACATAGACACTATTTATCAAGGCTACCACAAAGTGTAGCAGAGGTTTGTTCAGTAAGAGAAATTGGACCAGCCACAAGGATGACCTGCCTTCTCTTTTTTCTTATTGATTTGACATAGTGTTCGGGGTTCACTAACAAATTATACAAATTTTAAAATCAGTTAAAAATATCATGTTAGGAGTCATGCAGATGAAATTAAAGGGTTATTTCGTATTGATAAAGCTCATATTGAGAATGTGACTTAGTTCTGATAAACAAGAGGGTTTGCTATTGCTGCACCTCAAAATTAAATGGTTACAGGCCATGCTGGATACCTACCAAGCTTCTCTCCAATTTTATCCTGCTAAACTTAGCACAGACGTGCATTCTCAGGCGTATAGGTGTGGCCCAAAGAGAAAAAAAATAAATATACTTACTACATTCGTTTTTCCTCTCAGATTTGCCTATTAAATAAGTCCTTTCTTATTTGGTGAGAAGGTAGGGAGGGAATAGAGAGAGGTCAGTGTTTTAGGGAAGGTCTCTCCAAATAAAACAGCACGGGGATACGTATAATTACAGAAGAGAATGCAAATATTATCCATAGATTATGGCAATTTAAAAGTAAAGGTACAGCTAAAAATATGACAGAATAAAATAAATGATATATGTTAAAGGAGAGAGGTGCTATTATTTTCAAAATTGAATGTAGAGATTAATCAAAATGATTAGGTAGAGTTGAAGTAAGAACTGGAAGTAAAAATACTAATTTAGGGAAGGAAAAGAGGATTGTGTGAGTTAAATTCTTTTCTTTAAAAACAAATTTTAAAAGTATAAAATTATAAATAAAAGTGTATGTGGTTATGAAAGTTAAGGAGTTAATTACCAAAAGAAACTCCAAACCAAGAGTTGAAAGTAGTTTCTCTAGGAAAGGAGGTCTTGTGTTTGAGAGATATGGGACACATTATAAACTCTTCTGTACAATTTTATTTCTACCATGTTCATTTATTGCTTGGATAAAAATTGGATATAGAAAAAGGATATGTTTCAATTTTTATGATAAATGTAATTCCAATATTGTAAAAATTTCCTGTCTCTAATTTTATGACTATGCATCGAAAGGAAACTTTTTGTAAAAATATCACAAAATAATTGGTAGAATGGAACTGCAACATTTCACGATCAATTATATATTACTGGCCTTTAAAAGAGCGTTTGTTAAATGGTAAAAAGAGCATTTGTTAAGTAGTAAAATGCTTTTGTTTAATAAGAATCTCAACAATTTCTTACAAAATTTCCTTGATTTTTGAATAGAAATTTAAAATTTTATTTTAACAAATCTACTCATTTATTTTCTTCCAGAATTCAAATATTGAAAAATATAAATTTTGTTTAAATCTAATGTTATGTGTGGTTATTTTTTTAAATAAGTAATTAAAAGCTTTTTTTTCTGAAGTATTTCAGAGAGGTTTAACTAACAAATATTTTCAGTTTTGGCCTCATTATAGATGAGAGCTTCAAATTAGAGTTTTATTAGAAAAGGTCTCAGCTTTCCTGGAAATCCTCTTCACGTTGGTATTTCTGTGATGCAGAAGAACAAAAAGTACTTTAATTGCTTCTTATTTTATTAACCTAATTGTTAGAGTAGGCTGACTGCCTGGAGCTAGCTCCTCTTTTGGAAAACAGTACCCTTGACAAAATGACAGTGTTCTTGGTGTAAAGCAAACTATTATTATTCCCTGTTTTAGGAGGTGTGATTGCTCTCTCTAGCAGCACTGACCCTTTCAAGTGAAATGGATGACATTCCAGTAAAACTGTCTCAGCATCAGCTATTGCCGGCTGGGCACCGACACATAACTTCTGACTCTGTTTTTGTTATTGTGGCTTTGTTAGTTTTAAAGCGTAAGATTTGTTAACTGATTAGCTGCTGTAAATCAAAGGTTTCAAATATTTGAGCATGAGAATCAAGGAGTTAAGATAGTTTACTTAGGGCCGTCTAAGTTATTATTCACGTGGAAATAATATAATTTAGAATAAATATGTGTGTCTGTGTGACCTACTGTAACCACCATAAGGATAAGGATTTTCCAAGAACGTTGGAATGTAAGTGATGCTTATCTAATTTATCACGGATTTATGGGCTTTGGGGCTCAAAGCCACCATTACCTTATAGTGACTTTTAGCCCCCAAAATAAAGTCATATATATATATATATATTTTGTTTGTTTGCTTGTTTGTTTTGTTTTTTGGTTTTTTTTGTTTTTTTTTTTTTAGACAGAGTCTCGCTCTGTCGCTCAGGCTGGAGTGCAGTGGCCGCCATCTCCCCTCACTGCAAGCTCCGCCTCTCGGGTTTACGCCATTCTCCTGCCGCAGCCTCCGGTGTAGCTGGGACTACAGGCGCCCGCCACCTCGCCCGGCTACTTTTTGTATTTTTAGTAGAGACGAGGTTTCACCGTGTTAGCCAGGATGGTCTTGATCTCCTGACCTCGTGATCTGCCCGTCTCGGCCTCCCAAAGTGTTGGGATTACAGGCGTGATGCACCGTACCTGGCAAGTTTTATATTTTAACATTAAAAATGGAATTTATCATAACTGGCATTTTCTGGAAAATTTTTATGATGTCACTTTAGTTGGATATTCTGACATTGCATAGGTTTTATGTATTAACTGTATTTATATGTACTTTGTTGTGTATATTTTACATAGGCTAATCATTCTGACCAAGTGGTGAATTTTTAGGGGCTATCCTGACCTAAAAGGAAAATCTAATTAAAATTTTAAAATATTTTGTCATATTAGAGACTTGAATGGAAAGAATGATTTCAGCAGCGCAAAATTTCACATTGTGAAATCCACCAGCAGATATTTATTATTGGAAATAAAACCAATCATTTTTCTAAACACCAGTTCCCCTGAAATCTCTGACTAACAGCAATTCTACTAGGGGAAATTTCTTTTGACATTGGTTAATGAATCCAAAATGCTCTATTATCTTAACTCAAAAAAATTGAAGATAGAAGGAAATCACATGAAACTATAAACGTTAGTGACAGTTACACATTGACCTCTTTAAAGTTTAGTACAGCATCACTTTAATGAGTATATCAAAGTGTGTCAGATTAGTTTTCAGCAGCAAAATTGATTTATTTATGCCATTTCAGCATGTCAAAAAATACGATCAGATTATTCATCCAGTATGATTTATGTGCTTTTATTTAAAAGAATATCAAAATGTAGATTTTCCTCTTTTATTTGGACATTACATACCCAAATTGAGTTCACGTTGATTGTATTAAATATGTATTCTACAGGTTTGTGCTCTACTTTTTGGACAGGTGGAGGTACAAATTCTAAAAGGATTTTTTTTTTCAGTTAAATGTTAGGGGCTGGGTGTGGTGGTTCACACCTGTAAACCCAACACTTTGGGAGGCTCAGTTGGTAGGATCACTTGAGGCCAGGAGTTACAGACAAGCCTGGGCAATATAGCGAGACCCTCATTTCTGAAAAAAAAAAACTCAGTAACTGGGTACAGTTGCAAAAAATTTTTAGACTGCTTTACATAGGACACACTAAATCCTCCTCTTTTTCCTCCTTCCCTGCTCACTGGCTCCTACACTACTAAAAATAAAAAATAATTGCCATCTATCCTGCTTTAAATTAATGACATTTTACCCCAACTCTAATTTCATAGTCGTTATTATTTCGCTATGACTTTCATTCTCATACAATTAGTGGCTAAGTAAGGATATCAGTTACTTTAAGTCACTCAAAAACATTTTTGAACAGCCTGTTTACATTTAATTTTTGAATACTCTGTTTAAAATGTAACTGCATGTTACATCATGAGAACATTCAGTTTCTCAGAACACCTTCAAACTAACAAAGAAAAAACAAATAAACAAACCAATCTTTTATTCCTAGTTTCCCTTTCCACTAGGGAGCTGGTATGTTATCATGTGATTTAGATTATACCACTCAAATACACCATAATTTTGGTTCCTAACAAAATTATGTCACAGAAAAGGTGAGGCATGTGGCCTTTTCCCACTGTCCCTGGGAATAGCAGGAGCACTGCCCTTTTTAGCTCAGTACTGGTGGAAGCTGTTTTCTGACTGTTACTAAAGTATCGTGGTTCTAGGTGTCCTTCCAGCACCTCCACCAAAGTTGTTCCTGGAAGCTTAGTCTTGAGTCACTTTTTCTAGCCTTTCCAAGATTCTGTACTCTACTGAATGCTATGTAATAAATCCCTCCCTGCTTGAATTAGCTAGTGAAATTCACTGTCTGATCTCAAGGTCGGAGTAAGAAGGTCAGTTATGAACATATTGGTTCCTTTTCAATGTGTCCCAATAATTTCACTTAATTGGCTTTTCAGAATCTTGATATTATCTAGAGTAGTTTAATTTGATAATGAAGTGCCAAATTGTATGCCAAAGTGACTGAAGTCTTTTGCATTCCAACCAGCAATAGCTAAAATGATTGAGAGTGGGTACCTGTTGTTTGCATCCTCACCAGCCATTGGCACTGTCCATTTTTTGTTTTTAAAATTTTCAACATTCTAGAAGTATATAATGGTATTACATTGTATTTTAAATTTTCATTCCTTTGGTGACAAAGAATGCTGAATATCAATTGTTTTGTTTATTTATGTTTTTATCTTCTTTAGTGAGATGTGTTCAGATAGTCTGTACTACTTTAATGAGGGTTATTTGCTTTCTTAATTTTGAGTTTTAAATATTCTTATATTTTGGATATAAGTTTTTTCAGATATATATTTTTTAATTCCCCTCCACACACCCAGGCTGTGGCTTGATGTTTTTCTTTACAAGGTCACTAAAAGAGAAGATATTTTTAATTTTAATAAAGTCTAGCTAATCAGTTTTTTCCTTAGTGTATTATGCTTTTGGTGCTGTATTTAAAAATTTATCACCAAACCCAAGCGTGTGTACACTTTCTTTTATGCTTCCTTCTATAAATTCTATAATTTCATGTTTTATATTTTGAATCAATTTTTAGGTAAAGTATAAGGTCAGCTTCTAGCTTTTTGTTTTTTTGTTTATTTGTTTTTCTGGTTGCACGTAGATATCCCATTGATTTCAGAGGTTAAAATGAGTTTTACAATTTATGGCAAGTGGAGCCCTTCAGATGTTGAGTTGCATCTGTCTATTTCACTGTACCATTCATCTTCCTCCCAACCACCTGCCATCTATGTTTCATTTAGTCATCTATTTACTCATACATTCATTTGTTTAAAAAAATGCAAAGGACTTAGGGTGTTGAGAAATTTTGCTAGATTATTTTGCTTGAATTGCTTATCTCAGAAAGTTCATTCACATTTATCCCTCCAATTCAGTACTCATACTATCTCCTCTCAGAGAGTAAGTCTTTAGTTTAGCTCAGTTATCGTCTCTGCAAAAACCTGCAGATCTACTTCATTGCCTCAGCAAAATTAATTATTTTCCCTACTGTCACTGTGCTTCAGTAACATTTTGTTCAGGTCACCACTATATCAATTGATATGGTTTGGATCTGTGCCCCTACCAAACATCATGTCAAATTGTAATCTGTAATGTTGGAGGTTGGGCCTGGTAGGAGGTAACTGGATCATGGGGGCAGTTTTTCCTGAATGATTGAACACCATCCATCTTGTAGTGCCCTTGTAATAGTGAGTGAGTTCTCACAAGATCTGGTTATTTAAAACGCTGTAACACTACCCTATCTTCTGTCTCTCTCTTGCTCCTGACATGCCTACTACCTTTTCACCTTCCACCTGGACTGTAAGTTTCCTGAGGCCTCCCGGGAAGTCAGCCTCATGCTTCTTGTACAGCCTGTGAAACCATGGGCCAATTTCACATCTTTTCTTTTCAATTACCCAGTCAGGTATTTATTTATAGCAATGTGAGAATGGACTAAAACATCAACAGAACAAGTTTGTCACATTCCATGACACCTAGCTTTATACTTGGCTCTCAACCTTCAGCACATAGTACATTAGAAGTATCTGTGGGCAGTGGCTATGTCTGTCTCATCTTCTTTCCATAACATCTAACATAGTGTTAGGTACATGTTAATCACTCATTTATTATTTGCTAAATCAGGATATTTTAAATAAATAAATAAATAATATATTTTGAAAAATAACTTTATCTCATAAACACCTCTCATGTTATTCTTCAATTCACATTAAACACATCCCACGTACATATTACCAATAGAATTAATCCTGTAATATTTCAGTATGTTTTTTCATGGTTCATATATATATTTTTTTCTTGGTCTTTTTTTTTTATTATACTTTAAGTTCTAGCATACATGTACACAACATGCAGGTTTGTTACATATGAATACATGTGCCATGTTGGTGTGCTGCACCCATTAACTCGTCATTTACATTAGGTATATCTCCTAATGCTATCCCTCCCCCCTCCCCCCTCCCCACAATAGGCCCTGGTGTGTGATGTTTCTCTTCCTGTGTCCAAGTAATCTCATTGTTCAATTCCCACCTATGAGTGAGAACATGTGGTGTTTGGCTTTCTGTTCTTGCAATAGTTTGCTGAGAATGATGGTTTCCAGCTGCATCCATGTCCCTACAAAGGACACAAGCTCATCCTTTTTTTATGGCTGCATAGTATTCCATGGTGTATATGTGCCATATTTTCTTAATCCCAGTCTGTCACTGATGGACATTTGGGTTGATTCCAAGTTTTTGCTATTGTGAATAGTGCTGCAATAAACATATGTGTGCATGTGTCTTTATAGCAGGGTGATTTATAAACCTTTGGGTATATACCCAGTAATGGGATGGCTGGGTCAAATGACATTTCTAGTTCTAGATCCTTGAGGAATCACCACACTGTCTTCCACAATGGTTGAACTAGTTTCCAGTCCCACCAACAGTGTAAAAGTGTTCCTATTTCTCCACATCCTCTCCAGCACTTGTTGTTTCCTGATTTTTTAATGATCGCCATTCTAACTGGTGTGAGATAGTATCTCATTGTAGTTTTGATTTGCATTTCTCTGATGACTAGTGATGACCATTTTTTCATGTATCTGTTGGCTGTATAAATGTCTTCTTTTGAGAAGTGTCTGTTCATATCCTTTGCCCACTATTTTTTTTTTTTTGGTGGAGTCTTGCTCTGTCGCCATGTTGGAGTGCAGTGGTGCAATCTCAGCTCACTGCAACCTATGCCTCCTGGGTTCAAGCGATCCTCCTGCCTCAGCCTCCCGAGTAGCTGGGACTACAGGCTCAGGCCACTATGCCCAGCTAATTTTTGTATTTTTAGTAGAGATGGGGTTTCACCATATTGGCCAGGATGGTCTTGATCGCTTGACCTATTGATCTACCTGCCCCAGCCTCCCAAAGCGCTGGGATTACAGGAGTGAGCCACCACACTCAGCCTCATGGTTCATATGTAAGGAATGATTAAAAATCAGAAAACATAACCCTTAGTATAGAACAAGAAAAAGGAATCATGCCAATGGGCGCACATGCACGTATCTACAACAAACTTCTCATATTTCACTTTCTCATGCAGTCTTATCACTTTTGATGTCACAAGCAGAACTAGGCACTGGTGTTATTATGCATATTTTCTGTTGGTGACATCTAACTTGCCACTTAGCCTCCCATCAGGCCACATCTTCTTATTCCAGTTAGAGTGTCAATGATTTTCACTTGTTTCCTGCTAAATTCAGATTGCAAACTTCCATCGCATTTATCTTCCTTGCAGAAAGAAATATATTTAGGTATTGAATATAGAGTCAACAACAGTTTTTCAGGAAAATGTTGACAAATAATTAGAGGTCTAGAAAGAAAGGGCAGGACAAAAGGGGGTGCATGAAACATGGGAGAAAGAATTTCAGCAGGGATGCTCATGCAGTAGGGTCTCTGAGGAGCCAAAGATGGAGTTCTTGCTTGAGATAGGAAGAGATTTTTAGTAGTCAGCTTAAATGAGGTAAAATGAGCAATTGTCAGTGATATGTAAACTCCCAAGTGAATATTTTCTGAAAAGATGTCCTATCAAATGCTAGCTAGTATAAAAACTAGTGTAATACTTATTTTGAGGAATAATGTTCTAAACTCAAATAATTTGAAAATCACTTCATCAGTGCACTTATGGTGAAAGATAATACCTGTTTGCATATTGAAGGTTATGAGAAGTTTCCTACACAGAGGCAATTTGCACTCCTTTTTTCCAGAATTTTGCAATTTTATTTATTTATTTTGCCAACGGCATACTTCTAGTCCATGTAATGAGTGTTGGAAAATGCTGTATTTCCTCATTTTGTTTCATTCTGATCATTTGTCCTTTCCATTTGCCAACAGACACTTGGACTGGAATGTCCTTAAATTTGTTTCTCTGTTAAGTGTCCCAAAAGGCACACAGAAATTATCTTTTATTTCCTCTCTTGGAAACTAGTGTTACAATATTTATTGTAGTAATACTTAATCATAATAGTGCCAAAAGCTGTGTTAAACACGTGCAAAAAAACAGTCCCATGTTATTCTTAAGAGTGTGCCAAATCTGGGTAAATTACCTGATTCTTTATATATGTGTATAGTTTTCTAAGACTAAACTTCCAATAATTATTTCTTATTATAAAAGGAATATGCAGTTAGACAAAAATGCAAACATTCAGGCAATTTATCACCCTATATTTTAGTGCTTAGATTTTGAATTATATTAAAAGAAAAAAGCTAAATAGTATGGTTATTATTTCTTAAATTACATGTTTCTGCTCCGAGGAGACACCTTTGCTTTATGTACGTTGAATTGCCTCCTTTAGGTATAGCCTCAGGTTTCTTCAACAGTATTAGTTTCAATTAGACATAAAATGAGAATTTGAAGAGGATGATGACAATGCATGTTGGGAAAGGCTTTCATTTTTAATTTTGTTCTTTTTCCAAATGGCAGTTAGATCATGTCTTATAGGCTAATGGTTATTCTCAATATCTGTTTTCCGTTACTCCATTTCTGGAATTTTTGTTGGAAATACAGTGACGATAGAATGAAGATTTCATTTCCTAGCCTTTCTTGCATGTAGATGTGGTCACATGACTGCATTTAGGAACAAAAAGGACATTAGAAGAGGCTTTATATATTAGCTGCTGGACAGCTTCCTTTGCTTTCATCTTTCTTACTCTGAACTAATGCCTAGAGCTTGGAACCATTTTGAACTGTGAGGAATGCCATCCCCAGTGGTCATGGAAGTTGCCTGGGTTCTTGACAGGATCCACGTGGAGCATGATACTTCACTACGTGAACTTCTCTGTCTGTGTCATGCAAAGTAGTGAAAAACACACATCTATTTTGTGTAGACCACTTACTTATTTACTGGTTTAACTAGCAGTCAAATCAAATAATATAACATACAGGTGGGGGTTGATTCAAAAAGTGGAGAAGAGGCTAGGCTTATAAGTATAGCTTATCACTAGACCATAGAAGAGAGCAAATATCTTAGAAGAATACAATAGTGCATGCTGTACCATGTCATTTATTTGCCTTTTAATAATTTAGAGGCATTATTTAAATATCAATATTTTAAAATAAATAAATAAGATTCAATTAATATCATGGATAAAAAGATAAGCTACTATGTTTAAGATCAACAAGATTAAAATCTAGTTTTGCTGTTTAGGTGATGTGTTATTATAGCTTCTTGGAACTTCAGTGCCCTTTACATATAATAAAACTAAAATAGGAGATTTGAGAAGCAAATAAGATGATGCATTTAAAACATATTAAAAAGTGCCTGTTCAGGAACAGAAAACCAAATACTGTGTGTCCTTACTTATAAGTGGGAGCTGAATGATGAGAACATACGTACGCATGGTGGGGAGGGGACAGCACACACTTGAGCCTGTCGGATGGTTGGAGATAGAAGGAGGGAGAGCATCAGGAAGAATAGCTAATAGATGCTGGGAGGATCTGTGCAGCAAACTACCATAGCACATGTTATCCTATGTAACAAACCTGTGTATCCTGCACATGTACCCCGGAACTTAAAAATAAAAGTTGGAAATAAAAATTTTTAAAGGTGCCTGCACAAGGTAGACCCTTAATCATTATTGGGTCTCACTGCTCTCTCTCTGTTGCATACAAGTTTTGTGCTACATCTTGAAATTTGTTCAAAATAACAGCAACAGCAGCAGCAGCAACAACAAAAACAACATGAAAGCATCATTTTTGCTTTCAAGAAAATCCATATCATGTTTAGGGGGAGAAAGACTATAATTTGCCGCTACCTTTTATAAAAACCATTAACACTCGAAGCACAGTCTTTCATCATTTAAAGCATCTTTTGCCTCGTGGAGCTTGCTCCCTAATCACCCCTATGGTAATTTACAGAGTTGCCCTAAGCATGGAAACAAATATTTTCCTTAATCCTAGGTCAGATCAGGTTATTCTTTCTAAACAGTTCATCACTGGAGCCACAGGGATAACCTAGCAGAGATAAATACTAAGCTGCAATTTTAGTTGTCTCATTCCATGTGGCTGCTTTCTGGAACATATTGCCTCATCCTTACTTGTGGTTCTCAAATTACATCAAAATCACATGTAGCACATGTTGTAAATCTAGATGCTAGTGTTACCAAATTTGAATCTTCTAAGGGTAGGAAATTTCTCTTATATTAAGGTACCAGGAGATTTTGAATTTTTTATCTAGGTTAGGAAACCGGTGTCTAGCTTGGTGACTAGATTTTGGCTTGCTTGGGCGAGGCGCATAGGGGCCAGTTTTCCTCGTATCTTCGTATTCTGCCAGTTAGGACTGGTATTCTTACAGCCTTTTGTCTTTTTGTGACCTACTGTGCTAGTTTCCTTTTCTATTCCAGAATTGGTGCCTTCTTGTGATATTTCACTATGGAAGATCCCCTCCTTCAATGAAAGAACTTTTTCTTCCTGCAAGGGGATAAGCTATCAGTTTAATCATAACAGAATATTAATCTAAGTCTATAAAGACACCAAAGAATGCAGACTGATACGTATATATGTGTATTACATAGGTAAGAAAGGATAATTTCCTTATATTCTCTAATATAGTGGTTCTTACACTTTGTCATGCATCAGAATCACCTGGAGGCACCCATTTTTCTAGGCAAACCCCCAGAGTTTCCATTAAAGTAATGAGGTCAGGGTGAGATCTAAAATTTTATATTTCTAATCAGTACCTAGGTGATGTGGATACTGTGTATTCAAGTGCTACACTTTAAGAATCACTGATAAATAAAACTAATAAACACATGAGCATATGTGATATATGCATATAGGCTGTGCAAAGATGGGAGAGATTATGGTTGTTCTGGTGATCAAGGGGCGATTCTCATATGAGGAGCAGTTTCGGATGTCTTTTTGTTGGCTTTGAGAGGACACAAGAGATGGAGTCATTCCAAAGAATAAAGAGTGTGAGTGGAAGTCGTGTGCATTCCAGTACGTGTCAAAGGTTTCTGGGAAAAGTATAATGTTTGCAAAAGGAAGAACTACGATATATATAACGAACTAAACCGGTGTGACAATTAGCAATAACGATGAAGAGTATCAATATAAGCATAGAGGACAGCAAAGTTGATGGACTTTGATGTCAGATTAGTAAAATCACAGTTATGTCCATTTATAATTGTCTGATCGTGGACAAATTGCTTAATTTTTATGAATCTTAATATCTTCTGAAGAGACGGATGTTTTTTCTACAACTATTGGGAAGATTGAATTAGGGAAAAAGACATATATAGCACCTGACACAATGCCTAGTTAATGTACTCAATAAATGATAGCTCTATTTATTGCTATATTTTTGCTATCCTGATAACATAGTTTGTCACCCCTGGCCTTTGCTTGTGTGGTCAAGGTCCATTTGTGAGGCACAGTCTGGTATTTAAGGCTTCATATTATTGTTGTCTACCAGCCAGGCAGTAAGTCACTGCGAGTTACTGCTTATTTTCTTTTTAAAAGAAAAAGTAAAAGTAAGTAAACTTACTTTTTAAAAATGCATAATTCACAAACTTTTTTGTTGAATAGATTTCATGATTGTAATATTTTTAAATTCTTTAGATAAGAATATATAATAGTTTATTCCAAAGGAAAGTCTTCAAATAGATAATGTAATACATGCATTTGTTTAATACATACCTTAGTTTTTTTTAAAAAAGATACATTATTTTAATTGTGGAAGTTACTGAGCAAATGAAAAGAAAAACATTACTTTCATTACATTTGAAGTACTGAATGTACACATAGAACTCATCAAGTACCCAGAGAAAGGCTTTTCTTTAAATAAAAAATTGCCTGTATGGTCATTTGAATACGTTGAACTTGACTAATTTTTTAAATCTACTCCTTTCATATACATGTGACTAATGTAATGTATTTCTTGAGATAATTCAAATCATTGGGAAAAAAAGTGATTTATCCAATTCTCTTTATCCTGCCAAGTGCAGGACGTTTATTTCTTTGAATGAAAGTGAACTCTTGATATGTAAATATATATATATATATATATTTCTTTAGTAAACTATCAGCCCAATTTTTTAGAGGCTTAATCAGGACTTACATTTTGGACAATGTAGCAGAAGACTTAACATGAAGATTACAAAACTCCTAGTTGTTCTACACATAAACTGTGGCATACTGGAGCCAGCATATACTGACTTAGAGTTGGTTGTTGAATTTTTAGATGTTTTGAAACCAAGTTGTAAAAGTAGCCATTATATTAATGACTTTAAATTATACTAACCTATCCTTAAGTAAATTATAATAGAAACAGGTAAAAATACTAAAAAAGTCCGGGCGCGGTGGCTCAAGCCTGTAATCCCAGCACTTTGGGAGGCCGAGACGGGTGGATCACGAGGTCAGGAGATCGAGACCATCCTGGTCTACATGGTGAAACCCCGTCTCTACTAAAAATACAGAAAAAAAAAACTAGCCGGGCGAGGTGGCGGGCGCCTGTAGTCCCAGCTACCCGGGAGGCTGAGGCAGGAGAATGGCGTGAACCTGGGAGGCGGAGCTTGTAGTGAGCCGAGATCGCGCCACTGCACTCCAGCCTGGGCGACAGAGCGAGATTCTGTCTCAGGAAAAAAAAAAAAAAAAAAAAATACTAAAAACAAATCACCAATTCCTCTATTTTACTATAGTTTTATTATTACCAATATTTTTGAATCCATTTATGTCTATTGTAAATGTATGGTGGCAACACTGTATGATGGTGTGTACTATACAAGTTTTCTCAATGCAGCATTCAGTGATGTCATGTTTGACTGGTTAGATTACCCACAGAGGCCTATGTTTATCTTCTTTGTAGAGGATGAATCTGCCAGTACTTCGGGATATTAATAAAGGAAGGGATTTAGAGCCCTCCATGTTCAGTAGGCAACCTACTTAGTTCTGTTGTTTTCAGTTTAATTTTCCAACTTCTGAAGCACAGAGAACTTTTGTTTTATCGTCTCCAGAGCCTGCTCTTCTGGTTTTACATCATGGTAGAAAACGAGCAATCAATACCTATGGTGAGGAAATCCTGATGTTCAATTGCCTTATAAAAATGTTTTTTTGTTTGTTTGCTTTTTGTTTTTTGTTTTGAGACAGAGTCTCACTCTTGTTGCTCAGGCTGGAGTGCTGTGGTGTGATTTCGGCTCACTGCAACCTCTGTCTCCCAGGTTCAAGCAATTCTCCTGCCTCAGCCTCATGAGTAGCTAGGATTACAGCTGCCCACCACCAAACCTGGCTAATTTTTGTACTTTTAGTAGAGATGGGGTTTTGCCATGTTGGCCAGGCTGGTCTTGAACACCTGACCACAGGTGATCCACCCATCTCAGCCTCCCAAAGTGCTGGGATTACAGGCATGAGTCACTGCACCCCACCTATAAACACATTTTTAACCGACCCACCTTTTTGTTTTGTTTTGCTTTGTTTTGTTTTCCCTTCACTATCGTTTCATTCATGGGACTTGGTGCCACTGATTTGTGAGCCTTTAGAGGACTCTCTGTTAGTGTGTTTTCATGCTACTCATAAAGATATACCCAAGACTGGGCAATTTACAAAAAAAAAAAAAAAAAGAGGTTTATTGGACTTACAGTTTCACATGGCTGGGGAAGCCTCACAATCATGACAGAAGGCAAGAAAGAGCAAGTCACACCTTACCTGGATGGCAGCAGACAAAAGAGAGAGCTTGTGCAGGGAAACTCCCATTTTTAAAACCATCAGATCTCATGAGACTGTTTCACTATCAGAAGAATAGCATGGGGAAGACTTGCTCCCATGATTCAGTTACGTCCCACCAGGTTCCTCCCATGATATGTGGGAATTGTGGGAGTTACAATTCAAAATGAGATTTTGGTGGGAACATAGTCAACCATATTTTTACACCCCCAGCCCTTCCAAATCTCATGTCCTTACATTTTAAAACCAATCATACCTTCTCAACAGCCCCCAAAGTATTGACTTATTTTAACATTAACTCAAAGTCCACAATCCAAAGTCTCATCTGAGACAAGGTGAGTCCCTTCCACCTGATTTTCCATCCTGTAAAATCAAATGTAAGTTAGTTACTTCCTAGATACAATGGGGGTACAGGCATTGGGTAAATATGGCCATTTCAAATGGGAGAAATTGGCCAAAACAAAGGGGCTACAGGCCCATGCAAGTCCAAAATCCAGTGGGGCAGTCAAATCTTGAATCTCCCAAATGATCCACTTTGACTCTATGTCTCACGTTCAGGTCATGCTGATGCAAGAAGTGGGTTCCAAATGGTTTTGGGCAGCTCCGCCCCTGTGGCTTTGCAGGGTACAGCCTCCCTCCAGCTATTTTCATGTGCTGGCATTGAGTGTCTGCAGCTTTTCCAAGCCCACATTGCAAGCTGTTGGTGAACTGTCATTCTGGGGTCTGGATGACAGTGACCCTCTTCGCACATTTCCACTAGGCAGTGCCCCAGTAGGGACTCTATGTGGGGGCTCTGACCCCACATTTCCCTCCTGCACTGCCCAAGCAGGCAGAGGTTCTTCTTAAGGCCCTGCCCCTGCAGTAAACATCTGCCTGGGCATCCAGGCACTTCCACACGTCCTCTGAAATCTAGGCAGAGATTCCCAAACCTCAATTCTTGACTTCTGTGCATCTGCAGGCTCAACACCACGTGGAAGCTGCCAAGGCTTGGGGCTTCCACCCTCTGAAGCAACAGCCCAAGCTATACTTTGGCCCCTTTTAGTCACAGCTGGAGCGGCTGGGACAAGTCCCTAGACAGCACACAGCAGACAATTCCCTAGACAGCACCAGGGACCCTGGGCCTGGCCCAGGACACCATTTTTCCTCGTAAATCTCCAGAACTGTGATGGGAGGGGCTTCTGCAAATGTCTCTGACATATCCTGGAGACATTTTCCCCATTATCTTGGAGTTTAGCATTTGGCCTCTCATTACTTAAGCAAATTTTTGTACCCCGCTTGAATTTCGTATCAGAAAATGGGATTTTCATTTCTATTGCATTGTCACGCTGCAAATCTTCCAAGTTTTTATGCTCTGTTTCCCTTTTAAAACTGAATGCCTTTAACAGCAGCCAAGTCACATCTTGAATGCTTTGCTGCGTAGAAATTTCTTCTGCCGGATACTATAATTCATCACTCTCAAGTTCAATGTTCCACAAATCTCTAGAGCAGGGGCAAAATGCTTCTAGTCTCTTTGCTGAAACATAAGAAGTGTTACCTTTGCTCCAGTTCCCAACAAGTTTCTCATCTTCTTCTGAGACCACCTCAGCCTGGATTTTATTGTCCATATCATTATCAACATTTTGGGCAAAGTCATTCGACAAGTCTCTAGGAAGTTCCAAACTTTCCCACATTTTCCTATCTTCTTATGAGGCCTCAAACTGTTCCAACCTCTGCCTGTTACTCAGTTCCAAAGTCGCTTCCACATTTTCAGGTATCTTTTCAGCAGTGCCCCACTCTACTGGTACAAATTTATTGTATTAGTCCGTTTTCACACTGCTGATAACGATACACTTGAGACTGGGCAATTTACAAAAGAAAGAGGTCTATTGGACTTACAGTTCCACATGGCTTGGAAGGCCTCACGATCATGGCACAAGGCAAGGAGGAGCAAGTCACATCTTAGGTGGATAGCAGCAGGCAGAAGAGAGAGTTTGTGCAGGGGAACTCCCATTCTTAAAACTGCCAGATCTCGTGAGACTTATGCACTATGGTGAGAACAGCATGGGAAAGATCCACCCCCATGATTCAATTAGCTCCTGCTGGGTTCCTCCCAGGACATGTGGGAATTGTGGGAGTTACAATTCAAGATGAGATTTGGGTGGGGACACAACCAAACCATATCAAACCAAATATTACCCAATTACATCTAAGAGTTACTACTTATCCATCTGCTGTTGAGCTTTCAAATTTTTGATGTTACTTTCTCCTTTTTCTCTATCTTTTGTCCTTAATGGTTTATGCTTTTATAATCAATGTATTGCTACTTTAACCAGAATTTTTAGACTGAGGCTTAATGCATATTTTTAAAGTGAAAACATAAAATAGATATTCAAAGGCAAATTGGAAAATCTTGAGGTCTCTAGAATCTGTTACCTTAGAGAAAGTTTGAAGAAAGTTTCTGAGGGATGTTTTTTAAATACAGGTTCAGTTTTAGTTTGTCATAAATTGCCAAGATCCAGGGAATGTGAAAGCCTGAGGTAAACAGTGTTTTTATCTATGAGAAACGTGCCATATCCAGAGAAGGAGGTAATCTGCTGATCCCTGGCATGGTGAAGAAACCCATAGGAAAAACAGAAATAACAATCATGTTTATTGCCATTTGTCCAGCTATTTAACAGTAACTGTTCTGAGCATTTTATACACGTTATCTTACAGAATTGTTATATCTCTGACATAGCCATGCTTATCTTCATTCTATTTATGATAAAATTGTTAGTGGGAAGATGTGAGTTAACTGATCTGGAATTTCCTAACTGCCATTAGGAAAGCAAAGAATTGAACATTCTCATTTAGTTGATTCAACATTTCTGTTTTTAACCATTGCGTTATATAGAATAGTAGAGCATTGATCAAACATTTTCTTTAGTGATGACCACTTTTCAGATTGATGTGAGAGCTAAAGAAAAATATATTATTAAAAAAGTCTGTTCTTTCATTAAAGGCATGGCTTAAAAATTGTGCTCAGTTCCTTTATGATTTGAAATATGTGTGTATGCACACTTCACTTACCGTAATTATTATTACCTAACATTTTTGATAATTTCTATCTTGGGAAATGATTATACTTAGATGCAAAGATAGAGAAAACAAGTCTAGTTTCTACTTAATTAGTAGAAAGTATGATCTGTATGAGGGCTTGCACAGACAGTTATAATTTAGGGTATTGAACTTAATATGTACTTGGCTCGTTATATTCTCAGTTGTCTTTTTCTTACTAGAAAACCAAGCTGGGATTTGAAAGCTGTCAGAACACAACATAATTAGAACCTTGTATTTCTATTTTCTATGTAGAAATTCACGAATGACAGAATATAATTTTATGTTGATCTTCAAACTAAATCTGACTGTCAATACTACTTGAACACATGCTGCTAACATCTCTATCTCAAGAGTCATTGGGTACATAGAAGATTATATTTTTACTAGGTTATTCGTCCTGTAATTCTAAATTGGTCAGCAATGTCAATTTTTCACAACTCTCGAGATTTGGCAACATAGCACAGATAATGCAAAACTGATAGTGAGCAACAGTGGGGAACCATTACTACTTCTAGGCTGTGGAGAGGCAAGAATAAATAGTTATCAAACCCCAGAAACAATAGTTATATAAAAAAAGAGGGAATATTTTTGGCAGAGAGTAACTCAGAATTAAAAATAGCTTGACCTCACTCTCTTCCTGCCCCCTACTCTCCTCCTGGTTTCTCCCACTGTTCAAACTCAAGCCAGAGGACAAGGGAGCTTGTAGATGCAGTCCATAAATATTCACCTCTTGGGACAATGGCAGAATGCAACGAGGTAATAAGTGAATTTGGAATGGCAAAGTTAACTATCTGTCATTGTAGGTTATATAGTCAGTCAACATTTAGTAACCACTTACTATAATCACAATGTCTTTGGAAACCAAAATAAATATCAGGCTCCTACTTCTCATAGAAATAATCAATATATTAAAGCAGACCTGAAAGAAGTGAGGGTATTATCACATGAAAACAACAAAGCATTTAAAAAATAGATGCTAGAAAAGTGCTGAGAGCGATATTTTCCAAATATGTTGTGGGAGAAGGAAAAACTCAAAAATATCAACAAATACCTATACAAATAATTGCTTCAAGTTAATGAAGTTTTTATTTTAAGTTTTTGTTTTGCTGTTGCATTATATATTTACAAAATCTTTTATAAATGATATATATTGGTCATTTAGGAATCGTATTAATACTTTTTAATAAACATATACATAATATAATTATATTTTTATTTTTAGCATTTAATCTTTTGTAATGTGTCTTTAAAAATGTACAGTAACTGATTTAAATATATAGGTCTGTTTTATCAAGTAGGTTAAAGTGGTAGCACAGACTTAATCATGAATACTATTTTAGTCCTAAAATTATTTGAAGAAGAAAATCTCTATTGAATCGTTTTTCAAATCAGTTTACTTATTATATTTTCAGGCTCCATCAGTAATTTCAATTGAATGTTGACCTGTAACATATAAAAACTAACCATTTGTGTATTTGTTAAGTTTATTTTCATGGTACAAAAAAAAAAAAAAAACCAAATGGAAAATTGTTTATTTTCTCTGAACACGGAGATGTAAAAATTCTCTTTTTCTTTACTCACAAAATATTTCTAATACATACTCAAAACTTTCAGCCTTCAAACAGTCTGAATTTGTTATCCTGGTGAACCTGGTTATTTTAACATGCTTCCTGTATAAATAGACTAAGTGTTTGGCTCTGAATTCTCTGGTTTAAGTGTATTTTCTCATTACTCCTTGTTCAGTTCAAGTCTTTATAAACTATTTAGAACTGGGTATAAGGGAGAACTTCAAGCATGGCCTCTGTGACAAGTGTTATCACCTTGTAGAGTTGAAATGTCATTTCAATACACTATACAGAACCTCATGATTACATTGCCGTAGTAATTGTTTTCTTTACTACTGCAGTGGATTTTACACTAGAATTTGCATTTCAATTTATTGTGACATGGAGACACAATAGAACTTATAGGCTTTTAAATTATTATTTTTAAAGTGAAAACAAAGTACTTGTTAAGTTCAAGGTTAAAACAATGTATTTTAGATTAAAGGCCATATAGTAATTAGTGGTACACCCAGGTGTGTTTTATTGCAAATATTTCACACACACACACACACACACACACACACACACACCCCTAAACACTTTTCATTGAATGGTAAATCTGATTTGATCTCTTCAATCTCTCACTCTCTTCAGTAAAATGCCAGTCAAGCATCATCTAATGTGGTGCAGCTAACCCAAGAATTTCCTTGCTGCCTGAACTCCAGCTTACTTTAGTCTCTTACTCAAAAATGAGAATTGATTATATTATACACTGAAACTCACCATTCGTCATTTTGATTATCAGAGGTTAATTTTGGCAGAAACAATATGACTGATTCAAGTAGAAAATTGCTTTGCATTATAGATTCGTATCTACCTCATTGTGGAAGTATCCAAGGTGTCCTCAACCTTGGAATAATCCTGGTCTGGTCATTTGATTTCCAGGAAATGTTTACAGAAGAGAGAGTTGATGGGAAGATACTAATAGTACCACGATGGGTCTGATAATAAACAGCAGAGTTTCTCAACCTCAGTAGTATTGACATTTCTGAGTGGAAAATTCTTTGTTGTGGAGAGAGCTATAGTGTGCCTTGTAAGATGTTTAGCAACATTTTTGGATTCTACTCAGTGGGTGGTAGCAATATCCATCTCCTAAGTCATCACAGTCAAAAATATCTCCAGACACTGCCAAACATCCCCTGGATGACAAAACTGCCCCCAGTTGAGAACTATTGTTCTTATCTTTGGCTGGTGTGTATGGTATTTCTGATACAGCATTGTGTATTTTGGCTTTTATTTTTGAGAAATGTAATATATTTCCTCTGGTTTAAGAAACACGTTTGCCATTGTTGCTTTTTCTTGTAGCATACTCATAAAGGGAATTTTATTTTTTTACATTGACTGGAGAGAAAAAAATGTAACACCCTTTAATTCAGTGTCCATATGAAAACACATTTTTTTGAAATTAAGTATTTTATATCATTAATTCATAATTAGTACCAAAGACTTCTCCTATTATTTGGAATTTTTTTAATGTAGTTCATTAACAAGTCTCTAAAGAACTGTGTAATTTGTCTCATGCTTCTATATTTAAATTCTGCTCACATGACTCCCCTACTTGTTCAACTGAAAAAATCTAATTTCAGTTTCTGTAATGTACTAACCTTTTCTGCCTATCAGAACATTTGTATAAGCCTTTCTTCCCATATGAATAAATTCACCTCAACCCTTGTGCCCTTCCTTTAGCCAATAATTACCACTGACTAATTCTTATTAAATTAAGTATCTTTAAGATAATTAAGGTCTTTAAGATACTAACTTAATTACCATTTCCTCAGAAATTTTAACATAAAGTTGGTAATATTATTACTATTTAGACAGGATCATTTTTCTTTTTGTGACATTTAAATAATTTTAAATAGTATTCTTGAGTATATTTAAACTACATATATGTCTCCCTCAGTAGACATTATATGAGTAAGGACTATGTTCAGAAAATTACTAATTCTCAGTGTCTAGAGAGATGTGTTAGAGAACTGTCTCAGGGCTGATCAGCGATCTTCAGAATCTATTTTCCCCTCAAATTTAGCGTCACCAAATTTATGATTCTTAAACTTGTAGTTCGAGAGGTATGTGAAAGTATTTTGGCATGTATGAATTTTTTAAGGTGAAGATAAAATCAGAACATTATTTGTATAAGTCAGCAGCTACACATGAAATAACTTCTCTGTAAAAGTTTTAAGATTATAACAAATGTTGACTGTAGATAAAATACTAAGTAAAATTTGGTATGAAATAGTACATAGGGAATATTAATTTACTATACTAACTTAGAGCCATCTGTTATTTTAGGGGGGTCAGAGTACACAGAGGAGGATTAAAATGACCTTGTTGAAGATGGAAAGGTCAAGGCCTCCATCATATAGAAAGGTCCAGAGCTGGTGCTGATAATCTAGATTTGACTCTATCACTTCTTATGTCCTGACAATACAAACTGTGATATGTAAAATATTTTGGCAAGCCACTGGAAAACATAGCATGACCATGGCTGCTTCTGTCTCATACTTTGGCTCTTCTATGAACCCAGAAAAGTACCAGTACTTCTTTTATTATGCATAGGGTGGGAGATTTGTTGTTTGTTTGTTTTCACACTAAGTAAACTGGCAGAGATTATTTCCATCTTTCTTCAAAGAGTACACAAACAATGGGTAGAGATACACGGCCCTAATCATTTGCTATAAACTGAATGTTTGTGTCCCTGCAAAAATCATATGTTGAAATTCTAACCCCCAATGAGATGGTATTAGGAGGTGAGTATGTCATGGGGGTAGATCCTTCTAAATGGGATTAATGCTCTTACAAAAGAGACCCCAGAGAGCTTTCTTTTGTCTTCAGCCATGTAAGGACATAGCAAGAAGATCATCTATGAACCAGGAAGCAGGTTCTTCCCAGACACCGAATCTGCTTACTGCTTGATCATGGACTTCCCAGCTTTCAGAACCGCAAGAAGTAAATGTTTGTTGTATAAGCCAACTAGTCAATGACATTTTTGTTATAGCAACCTGAATGAACTAAGACATTATCATTTTTGGTTTGTTCTTAAGTTTCCTTGGATAAAACTGTTAGCTACAGAGGAAAATTAAGTTCAATCAGCATTATGTATGGACATATACACTGACATATTGGAAGACAGTACATGTTCTGGAATGAAACAAAAGAAAAAATGGAAGAAAAGAAAAAAAAAGGGAAAAGAGCCAGGAGGGAGAAATAATAACTATTTTTTTTCCCCTGAATAGGGATATTTTGACAACCCTTAATGAACATCGACAGACTGCTTCTGTTCTAGAAAGAGTGTTAGACTTGGTGTAAATGTATGATGTATAGATGAAATCTGTAAAATAGAAAAATATATATGTATATATGTATTTACATCTGATTTCCTTTGATTGAAAGTACACTGTCATTAAATTAAGTAAATTGGTACACTGTCATTAAATTAAGTAAATTTCAAAGAGATATAAATATAACAAAATAATGCCCATGTCCTTACTGTGGATTATTGAATTATTAAAGATAGTTTTATTTGTTTGTATGAAAAGGGGAGAAGAATAGCAGTCCTTATGGGTCTTTCAACTTACTGCTTATTCATTTATTCATTTTAGCCTTAATTCCATTCCTCTCTGTTACTTTCTTGAGCTCTCATTGAGAACTAGCTGCTTAATTTTAGCTCTGTAGTCTCCCCTCCCACCAATTCTCTCCCTAAATGTGAGGATTTGAAATATTGCCTTACTTTTCCTTTCCTAAGGATCATTCTATTATTTTCTCATCCAAATTCTCTTGTATTTTTGTCAGTTATTTTAATTAGAGACTTAGAAGAGAGCTTTTATTGTTGCTGTTGGAGAAGAGTGGAAAGGGTGACTGCTTTCCTGGTAGCAGCTGTGAGAAGGAAGTAAGAACTCAAAAAACACATTATCTCAAGTTTACTTACAGGAATGGTTTTACAACACATTGCATGATGAGAAAGCATTTGTTTTCCAAAATTATTTATTATAGGAATCAATCAGATCACTAGGGCACAATTACTATGCGCCATCTGCAGGAGATGGATACAGTTTTGTCACACATAACCCTTATTTATATCTCATTCCTGTTAGGGAATTTTAACTGTAATTATCTCTCAACAGGGGATTCTTAGGTCATCAGTAGGTTAGTTGTTGTCTAGAGAACACAAGCGGGAGGAGGAACATTCAAATACAATTATTACCCAAAATATAGTCCTTTTTTCCCTAAGCTAAATGGACTAAATTTAACTACAGATGAGATTTAACCATTCACATTTTTATATTTTAGCTACCACCAAGGTACTAGTGATTAGAGTTCACAGAGCCTGAAGTTTCTAATTCATTGCTTAACCTGCTGAGTTGTATTTTTTTTAAATTATTCTATACACAAGGAAAATGGTACACAATGATGTTGTACTAATGTATACCCTGTGCCTGCAGGTAGGCATTAAAGTTAGTCTCACAGAGATTAACGTATAATAGAAATCTGGCAAGTCTCAGTTTGCTTTGCAATAAAAATAATTATTTCTCTTTTTAAAAATTACCATCATTGATACATTTTGTTGACTCAACTAATTTCAGTAAAGTGCCAAGGCCATTCCTGAAATAACAACTTTGGCATAAAATGAGGTATCTTTGTTTCTGGAAAAGCATGGTGAAAAGAGGCCAGTATTTGTCAAAAGACCTGAGGTAATATTTATCCTGTTACTTTTGTTTTGTGACCTTAAAGAGTTCATTTAATCTTTTGTTTTACATTTCCTCATCTCTAAAATGGGAATATAGATACCTGCTTTATCTGTCTAATAAATGTATTATAATGATAAGGTATATTACAGACACTTTAAAAGTGAAACAGTGTTATATTACAGTAAGTTGAAATTCACGTTTGTGTTGAGGCACCTTTGTTTTATAGCTATGCTCTAAATTTTCCCCTGATTCATAAAAATCTCTGGAAGCATTGAGCTGAAAATTAGATACAGTAGTGATGTTAACCATTATTAGTGTTCAGTATCAGAAACATTGAAGAGTATTGAATTACGTGCTAGTAAAAGAGCTTAAAAGATAGAATACATAACACATATTATGGTCTAATCAAGAATAATATTTATCCCACAAATAACCACAAAGTAACATTCTTAAATCATGGTTTTGAATACGTTTTCTAATATTATGTCTAACATATTAAAATATTTTTACAACATGGTTTTAAGCCAAAGAAATCAAGTCCTTTTTTCCTTTATATACCACTTGGCAAAATTCAGCAGATTGTTACACTGCATTGTGGAGAATTTGAAAATGACTTTATGCTGTGAAATTTTGAAGATGTTATTGTTGGCATATGGAATGGATTTTGGTGGTTGAACAAACAGTTGAAATATCAAATGTAGTCATAGGGATTCCCTTTATGACTAAAATGCATGAACAGAACTGCTTTTAACTCTCAGCATAATTTTTCTAAAATTTGGTTAAGTGGAGAAGGATGAGAAAATTAATTATAATTCACAATACTTTAATAAGATCCAAACTATCCTTGTAACAACTCTAAAATGTAACATTACTTCAGTTGTGATTCTAAAGTGTTTCAGTATTTTTGTCATCTATTTTCTTGTTAACAGACATTTGCCTCGCAATTGAAAAATACGCTGACAATGATGTTCTCTTAACATTTTTTTGTTTGTGAATGAAAAACGTTTTATGTTACTAGAACACCATATTGCATATGCAGTAATTATAAGATGGAAGAGAAATCAAAGTTTAGTGTGGCGTATCAAATGTGGCAAAGTAATTCTGACCCACATTCATGTATGTGTATAAATTATTTTGGTGCTAACTGATAATGAGCCATAACCGTAAGCATAAGTGGGGATCTAAATATCGTGGCATATCAAATGTGGCAAAGTAATTCTGACCCACATTCATGTATGTGTATTAATTATTTTGGTGCTAACTGATAATGAGCCATAACCGTAAGCATAAGTGGGGATCTAAATATCCATTCATCCATTACACACATTGTTTTCCAGGAGCTTTCCCCTGCCTACGTACCATGTTAATAATGGTGTAGTCTCTACCCTACCCCTACTTCAACATAGGCAGGCTTTTGACTCCCATTCTAAGTAGTCGAGTACATGTCAGTTTTAAATTTAAAATAATGTGTTTTTATATGCAAAATAATCTCTTTATGGCTCAGCTTTGTTTCCCCACAAATATTTGGAAAAATTAAAGATTACACATAGACCTCTGTATATAGTTAAGCTTTAAAAATGTCAATTTTGTACTGTAACTTTCTTTCCTGCAGTTGTACAATTCGTAGTTGTGTTTTATATTATATTCAAATTTATGACTATTTTTCCTGTTTTTTGTTTGTTTGTTTGTTTTGTTTTGCTTTTTTTTCTCAGATGAAGTTTATCTCTTGTTGCCCAGGCTGAAGTGCAGTAATATGATCTTGGCTCACTGCACCCTCCACCTCCTGGGTTCAAGTTATTCTCCCACCTCCACCTCCCGAGTAGATGGGATTACAGGTGCGCACCACCATGCTGGCTAATTTTTTGTATTTTTAGTAGAGATGGGGTTTCACCCTATTGGCCAGGCTGGTCTTGAACTCCTGACCTCAGGTGATCCACCCGCCTCTGCCTCCCAAAGTGCTGGGATTACAGGCATGAGTCAACCTGCCAGGCCTATTTTTTCTGTTTTTTAATCATACCGGGAAATATTCTTAAGCACTTTCCATGTGTACTTTACAAAATCTAACGAATCTAGTGAGTCCTGAATGAATAAACAATATAAATGGGAAAGAAGGCAAACAGAAGAATACATATTATTAGGGAATAGAGGTGAATCTGTCATTACAATACTTTTATATTATGATTATCAACAGAATTTGTAGTATTAATATAAAAAGTCTTCTCATCCTGTCATCTAATATATATTCACAGATCATTCTCTTAACTTTCCGTAAATGAGGACAATTGCAGTTCTATGACTGTTATTAATATTTTCCTGACAATCTTTGAAATCTCTACATTCCTACATTCCTACTGTAGCCTGTCCATTGGCTTTCTACACACCTCTGTCTCTCTCTCTTTTTTTCTGTGTCTCTTTCTCCTCTTTCCTTCTCTGTTCCTTTCCCTTGGATTTCTCATTCACTCCTAATTTTAATTGTTACATATCTGTTGGTAGGTCCCTCAAGTAAATCTCCTGCCCTTGGCAGCAGCTCCAAGTTTGTCTTATATTTTTCTGCTGAAAATATACCTGACAAACTTAAATGTATGAATTAAACATACTCTCGCTCCTCTCGATTGAGGCCTTCCCCCTCTTTACTTTTTCTGTTATTTCTTCTCCCGTCCTCACGTCGAAGTTAGAAGACTGCTCTTGTGTTCTCCCGCTTACCGCTCCCATGTCCTGACATCATAGCACTAGAACTGCTCCTTTCAATATTAACAGCAGGAATGCTTCTTGATACATAATAAATATTAAACTGTATCTGTCGCATAATTGATAATTCAATCTATTTACATAATGAAACACCACAACTACATATTTATCTTTCAGCTTAAAAAAATACTTTATTGAGGTATGATTGCTATGTAAAAAGCTATACATATTTAACATGTACACAATTGGATTCATTTGGTGATTAGTATATGTCCATAAACCATCACTACCAACAAGGCCATCAACATATCTATCACCTCCCAGCTTCCCAAAGTTTCCTCCAATCCTTATCATAATTTTTTTCTTTTGTTGTAAGCATGCTTAAGATCTATCTTCCTAGAAAACTTTACGTACACAATACAGTATTTCTAGCTATAGACACTATGCTGTACAGTAGAGCTCCAGAACTTACTTACCTTAAATAATTGAAACTTCACAACCTTTGACCAAAACCTCCCCATTTCCCTTTCCCCAAGCCTCTGGCAGCCACCATTTTGCTCTCTAATTTTATGAGTTGGACGATTTAAGATTCATGTATACATGGAAACATATAATGTTTGTTTTTCTCTGTCTGGCTTGTGTCACTTAGCGTAATGTTTTCCAGGTTTGTCCGTGTTGTCACAAATCACACATGGCAGTATTTCGTTGTTGAACTGAACCCTTTATCATTATGTAATGCTCTTCCCTTTTGATTATTGCTGATTTAAAGTCTGTTTTTGTCTGAAATAAGGATATCAGCACCTGCTCTTTATTGTTTACTGCTTGTTTGACAGGTTTTTCCTCATTTCTTTACTTTGAACTTATGGGTGTCATTGTATGTGAGATGAGTCTTTTGAAGACAGCATATAGTTGGGTCTTGCCATTCTGTGACTGTTAAGTGGGGTGTGTAGCCATTTATATTTAAGGTTAATATTGATATGTGTGGATTTTGTCCTGTCACTGTGTTGTCAGCTGGTTGTTATGTAGACTTGATCATATAGCTGCATTATAGTGTCAATGGTGTATGTATGTAAATATATTTTTGTTTTGTGGTGGCCAGGAATGGTCTTTTGTTTTCATGTTTAACTCTCCCCTAAGGACCTTTTGTAAGGCAGGTCTGGTAGTACCAAATACCCTTAGCATTTGTTTGTCTGAAAATATTCTATTTCTCCTTCATTTATGCAGCTTGTTTAGAGTGGCTATGACATTTTTGGTTGGAATTTCTTTTCTTTAAGGATGATGCATACAGGCCCTCATTCTCTTCTGGCTTGTACAATTTCTTTAGAAAGGTTTTCTGTTGGACCTAAGGGTTCTCTTTGTACATGACCTGCCTCTTATCTCTAGTTCTTTAATATTTTTCTCTTGGATTGACTTTGGAGAATCTGATGACTGTGTGTCTTGAGGATGGTTGTCTTGTATAGTATCTCATAGGGGTTCTCTGAATTTCTTGAATTTGAATGTTGACCTCTCTGGCAAGGTTGGGAAAATGTTTGCAGACTATATTCTCAAATATGTTTTTCAATCTGCTCTCTGTCTTCCTCTCTCTCAGGGATGCCAGTGAGTCATAGGTTTGGTCTTTTTACATTATCCCCTATTTCTTGGAAGTTTCATCATTATTATTTTTTCTTTTTTTCTTTTTTTACTTTTGTCTAACTGATTTGATTTGAATAACTGGTCTTTGAGCTTTGAGATTTCTCAGCTTGGTCTATTTTTCTGTTAATATTTTTTATTGTATTGTGAAATTTTTGTAGTGAGTTTTCTAGCTCTATCAGTTCAGTTTTGTTCCTTCTTAAACTGGCTATTTTGTCTTTTCAACTCTTCTATCACTTTACTGGATTCATTAGATTCCTTGGATTGGGTTTCAACTTTCTCCTAAATCTCAATAACCTTTGTTGCCATCCAGATTCTTGATTCTATATCTGTTGTTCCAGTCATTTCAGTCGAGTTAAGAACCATTGTTGGGGAGCTAGTGCAGTCGTTTGAAGGTAAGAAGACACTTTGTCTTCTAAAATTGTGATCTCCATAATCCCCACATTTCACAGGAGGGACATGGTGGGAGGTGATTGGATCATGGGGGCATTTCTCCATGCTTTTCTCATGATAGTGTGTGAGTTTTCACGAGATCTGATGGTTTTATGTTTGGAACAGTTTCTCCTTCACAAGCGCTCTCTCTCTCTCTCTCTCTCTGTCTCTTTCTTTCTCGTTGCTTTGTGAAGAAAGTGCCTGCTTCCACCATGATTGTAAGTTTCCTGAGGCCTCCCCAGCCATATGGTACTGGATGTCACTTAAACCTCTTCCTTTATAAACTACCAAGTGTGAGGCATTTCTTCATAGCAGTGTGAAAACGGCCTAATACACTCTTGCTTTTTTAGTTGCCAGAGTTCTTGTGCTTCTTATTTCTCAACTTTGATGCCTTTGAGGGCTTTATCATGGTGTAATTTGGGATCAGTTGACTGGCTTCCTTTTTGTATCATTTCAAGAGGCCAAGACTCAAATCAGCACTCCTGGACTATGTGCTCTAACCCTGGGGGTCAAGGACCAGGCCTATGGCATTCGTTCTATGGCCCCTCAATGTTGAGCACCTCCTGAGCTGGAAGGGTTGAGGTGTTCCTGGTCGGCTAGCAGGAACACTTAGATTTGTGGTTCTGGCAAAAGTGCTTCACTGGGGTGGTGGCATTGGGGTCTGTGCTCATGCACATGTGCTGGTGGCAGCAGGGTGGTAGTGTGGTAGTGTTCAGCACATGTGGCAGTGGCAGCAGGGAGGCAGCACTGTGAAGTCCACACATGTGCATGCACCTGCAGTGGCAGGCAGTGTCACAGTGGGGTTTACACTTTCCAGCAGGGATGGGGCCATCAATGTTAGGTGCCTCTGTTTACATGCACAGGTAAAGCAGTCAGAGGAGGCTGAATGATTGCACATCAGTAATGTACTGGTAGTAGGTTGCAGTTGAATGAGCACCATCAAAGCATTAGGGGGAGGATGCGGGTGGTTTTGTGCTGGTGGAGGACCATCTGCAAAAGCTCTCTGATGGTTAGGTGGAGGGCTTCCAGTGAAGGAGTTGTGGCAGTGGCTGCTATGAAATGCCTCAGTTGAGCATCTAAGGCTGTACTGCAAGCAGATGTGGCCAGGTAGGGGCCCTGGCAAAGGCTGGTAAAGAGTGGGGTATTGAGGTTGGAATGACTCCATCCCACAGGCAGGGTAGCCCTGTGCCATCAAGGTTCAACAGTCAACAAAGACCAAAGCCACCTAGAGGAGGACGGTGAGGCTGGGGGTATAGGTATACTTCGCCATGTTCCATTGTAGCCATTTCCATGGCAAAACCTCTGGGCTCTGGACAGGTGAGAGTCCTGTTCCTGCCAACTCTCCAAGCAGCTCTCCCTACCAGCTCAAATGTCCAGGAGTGCAACTGAGTGTCCTGCAGCTAGGATTCTGCAGGTCCCTGGCAAGAGTAGGCCACTCCACACCTATTCAACTGATTCACTCTCTAGTAATTGCTCAAGGTCAGGAATGAGTCTTGGTGTTTGGCCATGCCATGCAGGGTCCCCAGCTTCCTCCCCCTCAGCCCTTCAGCCCAGGGTCTACATCCTCTCTCTGGCCCCTCTCAGTGTATCCCTTCTGAAGATCTGCCAGGGTGTGCCAGTCTTCTTGATGGTCTGGTCTCTCAGTGGGATAAGCTCCTCTGGGTGCTTCTAGTTGGCCATCTTGGGTCTTCTGGTCAATACTTTTTAAAAAAATAGTCATCTTGAAAGATATAAGGTGTTGTCTCATTGTGGTTTTGATTTGCATTTTCCTACTGCTTAGTAATGCTGAGCAACTTTTCAAATACCTGTTGGCCATTTGTAAGGTCCCCTGGTTTTCCCACTTTCCTTCTGCATCCTAAGTGAACACACAGAGTGCCTTGACTGCCCTGTGACCCATCCAGCTGCAGGTTATTCCCAGGAGGCCTGAATGCAAAACTAGTCTTTGAACATTCCTAGGTACTGATACAAATGTCTGGGTTGCTGCCGAAAACATTGAAAGCGATCAACCCCTGGCCCTTAGCCATTAAACCATCATACAAACTTCATACCCTGATTCTCCCACTGTGGCCATACCTACAGGATTATTGCTTTCTTTCTCTGTCTTTCATGATGATATGCTACAGTGCTCTACAAATAAGTTCTCCTAATAGGTACTTTGGACAGATCACCCTAGATCACCCTGCTGTTTAGTGTTTCTTTCTTTGGAATCCCAACTGACCCCATTTCCAGAGGGCTTGGGACATTCCCTTATGGGAACTCCCCTGATTTGCTTTTGGGACAATTCCAGTCATAAGTTTGTCAGGAAGAAACAGCATTTGTCTGTCTTCTGTGGAGAAAGTACTTCTTAAATATCAGTGACTCCTTTGGCTTTTGTAATACTATTTTTTCCTTTTCAGTTTTGTACCTCACTCTTTATAATTTTTTCTGTATTTTGCTCATGAATTTTCCTCCTCTCCTTAAAACAACATGTTCCTCCGGAGTCTCCCATTGAGCCCTCGCTTTTCTTTTCTACATGCACGTTTAAGAGAGTTTACCCACTTGCATGGCATTAGCAAACGTTTTCTCAGAAGACTTACATATCGATCATAAAGATTTGAATGTTTTTGTGACCAGAAATCTTATTTAGCCTCCTGATGGACATATCTGCTTGAAAAGTAACTGAAACTTGAAAGTTAGACTGCTTTAGTTTAAATCCTGATCTGCCACCTATAAGTCCTTGGACCTTAAGACATCTGTATTAAGTTTTCTAGGGCTGCCATAACAAAATACCACCAACTGGGTGGCTCAAACCACAGAAATGTATTTTCCTACAGTCCTGGAGGCTAGAAGTCCAAGACTAAGGTGTCAGTAGGATTGGTTTCATTCTGAGGTCTCTCTCTTTGGCTTTCAGATGGCTGCTTTCCTGCTGTATCTTCAGAGGGATGTCCCTGGTCAGCACGTTGTCTGGGTCCTAATCTCCTCTTCTCATAAGGACAACAGTCACATGGTTTTAGGGCCTACCCATATGACCTCACTTTACCTCTTTAAAGATCTTGTCTCCAAATGCAGTCACATTCTGAGGTATGGGGAGTTAAGACTTCAACGTGTAAATTTTGATGGAATACAATTTGGCCTATAACAATGTCCTTGGTTCCTTAATCTGTAAAGTAGAGATACTAATATAATACCTAACAGTGTTACTCCCAGATTAAGTGAGATATGAGGTTGAAAAGTGACTAATAAATGATAGCTACTATTATTACTAAAAGGTAAAGCCTTACCCTCACCACATTTCACCTCAGCTATAACAGTAAATTATCAACACCTAGACGCTATTCTTTCTACCTTTATATTTATCTTCCACACTGCTTGTATGATTATTTCATTCGTTTAAAAGCTTTCAACGATTCCTGTTTATATCATTCAGACATGTAAGAAAGGTGTCCAAAACTCTCTCTAAACCAACAGTTATACTTTTGCAACTGAATCTTTTACCAGTCCCTGATTAACATTTTACTTTGCAGTATAAATTTTCTGTTTATAGTTACTTATAAATTATGACATTTAATGCCTCTGAATTTGTGTGAAGATTACTCCCTCTACTTGAAACATTAAGACTATCTTTATTCACATAGTTTTGCTTTTAGTCATCCCTCAAGTGCCAGTTTTGTAAACAAATCATTCAAAAATATTTTTTCAAACTCTTAAATTGGACTATTTGTCCAAATTTCATTCCATCTGTGCCATATCAGTAATATATTTGCTAGATTTTCTTGTAATTGTCTACCTATCTGCCAAACATTTCTATTAGAATGCAAACTGCTTAGACACAGAGCTATATCTGATTCATTGGATAGTAATTATATTGGTTTCCATATGTTACTATATAGATTGGAATGTCTGAATAATAGAGTTAATCAGTTCATAGAAGCTAAGTACTGAACACTGCATTGGGATACATTTTATAGCTCTCCGTTCAAAATTATTTCAATGTAAATGGGTATCTCTCATTCTGAGAAGTTTTAGTGTTAACACCTTTCTTCCCTTATGAAATAATGGTTATGATAGATGATAGTTTTGCTTGTATATAATTGTTAATATTGTTTTTTGGCAAAGTAAAATGAATCACTTGTTATATATTTTGTATTCCACCACCCAATTTTATTTTGAAATTTTACAAGGATGTGGAATTTAAAGGTCTACTTGATTGTAGCATACTCACCAAAAAAAAAAAAAAACAAACAAAACAAAACAAAACAAAAAACAAAAAGAAAAACGGCTTTGGGGTCAGGGTATTTGTATCCTGGTTGTTTCTAGATTGTGGCCTTTGGAAAAATGCCAAACTTAGTCTCAACCTTTTCATTGCACGAGAAAGATGTGTGCTCTTGCTGTATAGGGTTGCTGTGAGGATTAGATTTTGTGCTGAGCACTCAAAATGCTTAGCACAGTGCATCAAAACTTGATAAATAGTGATATTATTTCTGTCACACTGAGTAATACCATTGATGACAGTAATCTTTGAACTTAAGGTACTTAGTGCCTGTTTATCAATAAATGATGATTAAACTTAACTGCTTAGCGTATCTTGTCAAATCAATTTCCTGAACACCACTACCAAAGTTTATAGATCCTCATTGTTGGTCACTTCGCACACTGCAAGGGCTGCTCTCTGGTTTTTATCATACACTACTGCCAAGTTCTGGTAATAAACTACCTTTCCTTATCTGCCGCTGATTTTTCTTAGATGCGTTTTGTTTCCATTTTAAGAAATTACGATTATTTCTCTCTCTCTTTCATCTATCTTCATCATCATTATCTATTATATATTTCTATTTGTCTATCTCCTATCTATCCAATTGAATTGATATTATTTTCTTTTGACCTATCTAGGATATATACTCTTTATTTGACAGTGAGACATGTCTTTAAGACAGAACTGAAATGATATGTTTGCTGTTATCTTTTGCTGGCCACTCCCTACCTCATACCTAGGAATAGTAACTGTTGTCTGTGTGTTTTACAAGTTTGTACCAAGCTTCATTTAAGCACTTATATTCTTTAAAAGTTAGCATTAATCTTTTTCATCCTTGTTTACATATAGAGCTCTTCTAAGGTAATTACTATGTGGTATTCATTGAAACATCTTCCAGCAACCAGGAAAAGGTCTAACACATAGTCAATGATTACCTTAAAAATGTTCAAATAGAATATTGTGATCTTCCAGGCTTACAGTTTTGGAACTAAACTTGATTTAGTTCACTTTCTAGCCCATTATTTCTAATTATAGCAACTTCTAGTCTCTTCACTTTTAACTTTAAGAATTTATAACTGAAAATTAATAATCTGCCAAACTGATATATAACCTCTTAGGAAAAGTGCTGAGAAGGCATAATATCATCTATGTAGCAATGTTGCCAGCAGGGTGTAACTTTAATCTAATGATGAAGAAACAATTAAACAAATGAAAGTTACAGGGCATTTTGCAAAGCCACCAAGTTAGATTTAAAAATAAATCAATACTGTGAAGAACTACAACAATTATAAAATGGGGATTGGGAGACTTGTGGTTTCAAGAAACATGTCAACTCAATTCAGTTTTGTAATCCTTGTTTGATTCTTGTTTCCAAAACCAGAAAAACAATTACAAGATAAATAGGGGATACCTTGTGCTATTTGAATACGAAATTTATACTAGGTACTTGAATTGTATAATATTAAATTTATTGAGAAGATAATACATTTTTGCTATGTAGAGTTTCCTTACTATCGAGATACACAAATTAAAATATTGACTAATAGTTTCAAAGTGTGTGCAAGTGAACCTAACGGTAGGACATATACATATATATATGTATGCATATGTATACACACATATATATCTTTCTCTATATACTTATATATACACACTATATATATGTATATATGGTAAAAAAGATAAAGCAATTGTACAAACACTTATAATGGCTGAAAATTAAATATGGATGTTTGTTATGGTTTTTCAACTTTTTTATGTAATTGAAATTATTCAATATAAAAAATTGCTGTTGCAGTGTGGATTCTCATGGAAGGAGACACCACTAAAGAGTTAGATTTACTAGGGAGACATCAGACTCTAATGCAAATCTGGAAAAGTCTCCATCAGTTCCAGAAGGAGCTCCAGGGTAAAGGGCCAGTTAGAGAAGTTCAGCGTTGGGTGTAAATGTTCCTTGTGCCACTGCTTTTCTCAGGCATTCATTGGATGGGGCCCTGCAGAGAAAAGCTTGACTAGACTCAAAAGTAGAACAAGACCTTATATAATACAACAGCTCTCAACTAATCACAAAGACTCTCAACTATTAGACTTTCAACTAATCACAAAATTTACAGCTGTGCAGACCGCCTTTAAGAAATACCTGTGTGGTGGCTGGGGGCGGTGGTTCACGCCTGTAATCCCAGCACTTCAGGAGGCCGATGTGGGCAGATTACGAGGTCAGGAGTTCAAGACCAGCCTGGCCAACATGGTGAAACCTCGTCTCTACTAAAATTAAAAAAGTAGCCAGGAGTTGTGGTGTGTGCTTGTAATACCAGTTGCTTGGGAGGCTGAGACAGGAGAATTGCTTGTACCCTGGAGGCAGAGGTTGCAGTAAGCCAAGATCGTGCCACTGCCAGCCTAGATGACAGAGCAAGACTCTGTCTCAGAAAAAAA